>NC_033644.1:5161845-5271187 GCF_001540865.1 Ananas comosus | reverse complement strand
TGACGAATTCCGAGCCCTTTAACAATCACATAGGCATATAATTAAACCACGTCTATAATACATATAGAACATAGGGGAGCTTCACTTGCTCTGGTTAGGTCAAACCCACCTAGTACTATGCTCCCAAAAATCACAAGAAGTCGAAGAAAGTCGGCTCCAACCCTGCTGAAAACAAACATTAACACCGCGTCAAAATAACGACCGGAATATCCGATTTCGGCCTAAATTACACTTAGTACTGAGTAATCCCTTAAATCCCTGTTTTGGGACTAGTGTAATACCTCAAAATAAGTCTCCAAGAGCTCTCATAAGTCAACTAACGATGATCCAAGGCTCGATCGCATTCACGCTGCGAACAAAATCGAAACGGCATCAAACTCATCATATTATAGCAATTATAGTCGGAATCATGTGATTTCAGTTTTCTAACTGAAATCCCTGCTTACCCCAGGTTAGAATACCTTCCGAACCAGCTTCCAAGGTCACCAAATAAGCTCCAAGTGGTTCGAAAACCTGCTGCGGAGGAACAAGTCCAAACTGCGTCAATTCGATCGCATAACCCGTGTATAGTCCGAAATAGCTTCATAAATGGCTAATTATCTCAATTAACCTACAAAGAGGCTTATCCCAGGTCTAAGGAGCTTAATTCACAGCTAAATAATCCAATTTTAATTGCAGAAATCTCAGATTAAAGCAACTAGAAGCAATAGCTCAAAAGCAACACATAAACGTTTACTCGAACGTCGATAATAGAGAAAATCGAGTCGTTTACCTTCTCAAGCNCATTCTCAAGTAGTACAAGTCCCCAAGCCTCTTAAGGCTTACTAAAGTCCCTTATGTCTCAATTAGGTATAGGTTTAAATGCATGAAGCAATGCTCAATTTCATTGTAAGAAACATGGTCCCGAGTCCAACATAAGAATGCTCAATGCTAGCGCAAGCTTCACATGCAACTCTCTTTCTACTATATAGAGGTCCGAAAATTCATTATACATGACATAGGGATGTTAAGCATTTCAAAATTCACAATAAATACATTTAACATAAAAATGCATGAATTTCCACTTTACGAAACATAAATCACCAAATATGAGAATTTCTCATCTTGTAGGCTAGGTCAAACCCACCGAAACTTGCGCAACCCTTCGTAAGCTCCGACGAAGGTGCCCACTAGCTTTTAGTACCCTAGAGGTATAGAAACAAAGGTTAAACGAACTTTACGAACAACTACAAGATCAAACATTAACCATCTATACAAAGGGGCTAAAATCTCAATTATAGTGGAGAAATCCCTTTCCAAGGCTCAAAAGGAAGCTAAATCCCTTCCAAAGCAACCTAAACCAAGGTTCTAATCCAATTAGATTAGCTCTAAAAGCTTCTAAATTAAAAGTCCCAAATAAACCCTAGGTTTCCAATTTCTAGGGTTTTATCTACCATAAGGCAACAAAACTCAAATCTAGAGGGAGAGAACAAGTCACTTATCTCTTAGAAGCTTCAATCTAAGCTCAAAGTCCTCAAACTTCAAAGATCTTTCCTCAACCAAGCTTTAAATCCAAGGTCCAAGTCTCTACCAAGGTGGAGAAGCCTCCAACAAGCAAAAAGAGAGGTTTAATCTTTTTAAAATCCAACCAAAAATTAAGGAAAGAGATGGGAACGTGAGGAGAGCTCCCTCACCTTTCTCCTTGCTGGTGCCAAGCTCAGGGGAGGCCCCTAGGGCGTGGGGATACAAATAGAGAAGCCACATTGCAAAATCACCCCTGCAGTTCGGCCTGTTCAGAAACTGCCATAGCGTACCAGTACACGGGCCAGCGTACCGGTACGAGTCCCAAGAAAATGGCAAACCCGAGCCTCGGGTTGGCTGGGAAGCTGTCTGTGTACCGGTACACGGGCCAGCGTACCGGTACAACCATCAACCCCGTACCGGTAGAGCCACCAACCCTGTACCGATACACAGCCTGCTGAAGGCTATCCGAGAGCTGACCAAAAATCTGACTTTTTGGGTTTTGGTGCGAAGCTTCAAACCTCAATTCTCGGGCTACGAGCCATAGGTCGGAACACTGTCAACGACCCACCAGAAAATCTGGAAAAGCTTAGAGCACAGCTCAAACACTCGAACATCGCAATTTGCAAAGGTCCAGTGTGTTACAAGTAAAGCAACTTTAAGTCCTTGTACATCTTGGTGCCTCCCGGATGTATAGCGTAGGGCGCTCGGTGTGCTTCTTGAAGGATTTCCTCTCTAAGTGCTGATCCGCCGGTACACAAACCCGTCCGTGGAAACGCATCAATCCGACACCGTCCTCAGTGAAGTCACCGGCGCAACCATCAACCATCTTAGCTCTAATCCTTTGTAACTTCACATCGTGAGTTTGCTTTTTCTTGATCCGATCTAAAAGTGTAGGTTGCACCGCCAAGGTCATCAATCTCAAAGGTGTATCAGGAGCCACTACCTCCAACTCCAACCGCTTCATCTGGTCGATCAACGGCGGTTGAGTAACCACAAGCATCGTTAAGTTTTTCGTTGATTTCCTACTTAGCGTATCCGCCACCACGTTGGCCTTGCCTGGGTGGTACAGGATCGTCAAATCATAGTCCTTGAGAAGCTCCAACCATCTGCGCTGCCTCAAGTTCAACTCCTTCTGAGTGAATAAATACTTTAAGCTCTTGTGATCAGTATACACTTCACACCACTCGCCATAAAGATAATGGCGCCATAGCTTCAAAGCAAAGACTACGGCCGCCAACTCCAAGCCGTGAGTAGGGTAATTTCTCTCGTAATCCTTCAATTGGCGAGAAGCATACGCGATCACCTTCCTGTCCTGCATCAAAACACAGCCCAATCCATTAGAGGAGGCATTGCTATAAATCACATACCCCACTCCAGCAATCGGCAAGGTTAGGATCGGGGCCGTAGTCAATCTCTGCTTTAACTCTTGAAAGCTTCTTTGGCACGCATCATTCCAAATAAACTTGGTGCCTTTATACGTGAGCCTCGTGAGGGGAGTAGATAACCTCGCAAATCCCTCAACAAACCTCCGGTAAAAGCCGGCCAAGCCAATAAAGCTCCTTATCCCAGTAACACTCGTCGGTCTCGGCCAATCCTTGATAGCCTCAATTTTCCTCGGATCCACAGCTATACCTGATCCTGAAATCAAATGGCCCAGGAATGCCACCTCCCTAAGCCAAAACTCACACTTCTTCAACTTAGCGAAGAGTTTCTTTTCCCGAAGCACTTGAAGTACAAGTCTCAAGTGTTCCTCATGATCCACAACACTTCGGGAGTAGACCAAAATGTCGTCGATAAATACCACGATGAATTTGTCTAAGCAAGGCTTAAACACACGGTTCATTAAATCCATAAAAGTTGCCGGGGCATTGGTAAGCCCAAACGGCATAACAGTAAACCCGTAATGTTTATACCATGTTCTAAAAGCTGTCTTTGACACATCCTCGACTTGATCTTTAGCTGGTGATATCCCGACTGCAAGTCGATCTTGGAATACACACTCGATCCTTGCAGTTGATCAAACAGATTATCGATCCTCGGCAACGGGTACCTGTTCTTGATCGTGACTTTATTAAGTTCACGATAATCCACACACAGGCGAAGTGACACCTCCTTCTTCTTAACAAACAGGACTGATGCTCCCCAAGGTGACACACTCGGTTGTACAAAACCCTTATCCAAAAGATCTTGCAACTGTGCCTTCAGCTCCTTCAATTCCACTGTTGCCATCCTATAGGGCGCTTTTGAGATTTGAGTAGTCCCGGGGACGAGATCTACAACAAACTCAATCTCCCTATCAGGTGGCATGCCTGATAGTTCCGCTGGAAACACATCCCCAAACTCCCGCATGACGGGGATGTCCTCAATCCTAGCGGCGTCGGTTTCACCCCGCAACACAACAGTAGCCAAGTATGCTACGCAGCCACTGCTGATCAACTGTCTAGGTCGAGAGGAGCTAATTGTCATCACAAATAGCGAACTCTGGCATCCACGGTACACAACCTCCGCCTGCCCCGGTTCTCTAAACGTCACCGTCCGATTCTTGCAATCGATGGTGGCGAAGTACTTGGTTAACCTATCCATGCCCAAAATCACATCAAACTCTCCAAGTTTGCGCAGTGCGAATAAATCCGCGGGCATGATCCAATCCTCTACTTTAACAGGGCAACTGGGGCAGATCTCTCTAATGTCCAAGGAATGGTCAGAAACAATAACACATCCCGGATGCAACAAAAAAACAAGTGGGATGCCATGCAACTCGGCAAACAGCTGGTCTACGAATGAATGCGATGCACCGGTATCTAACAATGCACGTACTCGAATGCCATAAAGTAAAATGATACCTGCAACCACATTCTCAGCTGCTATCGCCTCCTCCGTCTGGGCAGCATACATGCGCCCGCTTGGGGCCTGTCGTGACCTCTCCGTCTGCCTCGGTGCAGGTGGCAGTCCGACCTGGTGGTGAGCAGAAAGCGTCCCCTGGCTGCGACTCGGTGATGCTGGTGCAGATGCCGAAGATGGCGTTGGCGCTAAACTCCTCGGGCAGTCTGACTCGAAGTGGCCCTCCTGGCCACACAGGTAGCACCTGCCCCGACTGTGTGAACACTGTCGTGGATAATGAGGACCACAGCAGATCACGCAGCGCGGAGCTTGACATCGATCAGGTCCTCTTCGCTGAGTAGACGTGCCATGTCCCCGCGACTGGCTCCGACTCCTGGGGTGCCTCGGCGGCCTCCGTGAGTGAGCCTGACTCGCACTGTCACGCCCCGGGACCGATGCCAATTTGGCCCGACCCGAGCACGTCAAATAGACGCCGAACGAACAGAGTTTTCCCTATCCGCCCAAGGCTCATCACATGTACATTTTCATCGATAGAGAAAAGCACTAGCGGAAACATACATAAACGGCTTACNCATGCCCACGGAGGCTCCACAACGCTCGCGACCAGCGAAGAACACGCGATGCGACGGAAACGAGCGAAATCGGCGAATTCGAAGTAGAGAGAGAAAAACCCTAGAGAGAGAGAGAGAAGAAGGTGAAAGAACCCTTTGCTGAGCTCTAGCACACTCCACTGAAGTCCCAGAGTCGTGCTGGGATCAAATAGGTAGGTAACAAATGTGAAAAGACCAAAATAGCCTTACTGCCAGGTTTCTGCCAGTCTGTACCGGTACAAGGTAAGGCTGTACCGGTACAACAAGCAGAAAAAGGCTGATTTCGCCTGATTGATGCAATTTCATGCTTTTAACCCTCCAATCACTCTCTATCTTGTTCAAAATCTTATCCAAGGCTAATAGAACATGTAGAAGAGTTCCACACATCAATCCACACACTCGAACTCTGCAATTTGCGAAAGTTCAGTGTATTACATGAGCGGATGTGTATTTGTTGCTCAGGTCCAAGCCGAGGAGCCTGCGGAGGCGGAGGAGCATCGCCTAATGGCAGGTTTGGTTTTAATTAACGGAGTTCGCTCCAGGGCTATGTTTGATACAGGAGCCACGCATTCATTTATCAGTATATCATTCGCACGCATGCATGACATACTCATCGAGGCCAGTGACAAGTGGCGAGTTGAGGGCCCTGGGTCGACATTTAATACCTACACGGAACGCTCATCGTGTCCAGTACAAGTAGGCTACTGGATAATGCCCATTAGGATGCTAGAGCTCAAGAATCTTAAAGAGTTCGATGTCATATTGGGCATAGACTGGCTCTCGAAGTATCATGCAATGATCGACTGCAAGAGTAGACTGATTACGTTTCGTGAGCTAGGACAGAAGGAGTTCACTTATCAGGCCTGTCAAAGCTCGTGCTTCACCGCGACGGTGTCGGCGACGAGAGCAAGAATGTTGGTCAACAGCGGTTGCGTAGCGTTCTTGGCAACTGTTGTGGAAGTGGATCGAGTAGCTCCAACATTAGAGGAGTTATCGGTGGTGCAGGAGTTCCCGGATGTGTTTCCCGCGGAGTTACTGGGGATACCGCTGGATCGGGAGATCGAGTTCGTCATAGATTTGATTCCCGGTACCACACCGATCTCGAAGGCTCCGTACCGAATTGCGCCGGCAGAACTGAAAGAGTTGAGGAGCCAGTTACAGGACCTCCTCGACAAGCAATTTATCCGGCCAAGTGTATCACCGTGGGGAGCCCCGGTGTTATTTGTGCGGAAGAAAGGCGGATCGTTTCGACTTTGCGTGGATTATCGAGAGTTGAACAGAGCCACGATCAAGAACAAGTACCCACTACCCAGAATCGATGACCTGTTCGATCAGTTGCAAGGGTCGTGTGTGTACTCGAAGATAGATTTACAGTCTGGCTATCACTAGTTGAAGATCAAGCCGGAGGATGTGCAGAAAACTGCGTTCCGTACGCGGTACGGGCACTATGAATTCACGGTCATGCCATTTGGACTCACGAATGCTCCAGCGGCGTTCATGGACATGATGAACCGTGTCTTTAGGAAGTATTTGGACCGATTTGTCGTAGTCTTCATAGACGACATATTGGTCTATTCTCGTAGTGACGAGGAACATGCCGAGCATTTCAGGATTGTGCTTCAAGTCCTTCGGGAGGAGAAGCTATATGCTAAGTTAAAGAAGTGTGACTTCTGGCTCTGAGAGGTCGCATTTATAGCGTATGTGATTTCTGCGGGTGGAGTTTCGGTGGACCCGAGGAAAGTTGAGGCAATCAAGGATTGGCCGCGCCCGACGAATGTCACGGAGGTTTGAAGCTTCGTGGGCTTGGCGGGCTATTATAGACGGTTCGTGGAGGGCTTCTCGAAGATAGTAATTCCACTTACGCGTCTGACTCAGAAAGGCACCAAGTTTATGTGGAGCGAGGAGTGCGACCGGAGTTTCAAAGTATTAAAGGAAAGATTAACTTCGACTCCGGTGCTCGCTCTACCGGTGTAGGGCGAAGACTTCGTGGTCTACAGCGATGCTTCCTATCTAGGATTGGGGTGTGTTTTGATGCAAGGCGGAAAAGTAATTGCTTATGCATCCCGTCAGCTGAAGAGCTATGAAAAGAACTACCCCATTCACGACTTGGAGCTAGCGGCGGTAATCTTCGCCTTGAAGCTATGGAGGCACTACCTGTACGGTGCCCATTGTGAGATCTATACCGATCACAAGAGCCTGAAATATCTGTTCACACAGAAAGAGCTCAACATGCGTCAACGGTGGTGGTTAGAATTGTTAAAGGATTACGACGTGGATATCCTTTACCACCCGGGGAAGGTGAATGTGGTCGCGGATGCACTGAGCAGGAAGTCGGCGAAGAACCTCGCTATGTGGGTTACAAATCAAACACCCTTATGGCTAGACATGGAGCGAATGAACCTAGAGGTGGTTACTCCCGAGATTCCAGCTCAATTGACGGCACTCGTTGTCCAACCGACCTTGTTTGAGAGGATCAAAGATCTCTAACTCGCGGACCCGGAACTCCAAAAGGTGCGGCGCGACATCGAGAATGGTCGTGGCGGCGATTTCATGGTAGACGCCGATGGTGCACTTCGGTTTCAAAACCGATGGTGTGTGCCATACAACGAGGAGATCCGAAGGCTAATCTTGCAAGAAGCACACCGGTCTTCGTATGCTGATCACCCGGGCGGCACCAAGATGTATCAAGGATTAAAAATGCACTATTGGTGGCCGGGAATGAAAAGTGATATTGGGCGCTTCGTGGCTAAGTGCTTAGTATGCCAAGAAGTAAAGGCTGAGTGTCGATTTCCAACAGAAAAGCTTCAAAGCCTACCAATCCCTGTTTGGAAATAGGAGGACGTATCAATGGACTTCGTGGTCGGCTTGCCTCGCTCAACGGGCGGCCACGATGCGATATGGGTAATTGTGGACTGATTGATGAAGTCGGCTCACTTTTTGCTGATCCACACAACGTGGGCAGGCGACAAGTTGGCGTAGGTGTACCTTGATGTGATAGTGAGGTTGCACGGGGTGCCGAAATCTATCGTGTCGGATCACGACCCCCGATTTACTTCACACTTCTGGAAGGGCCTGCAAGAAGCGCTTGGTACACGGCTCGACTTCAGCACAGCATTTCATCCTCAGACAGATGGGCAAACTGAGAGGACAATTCAAACTCTGGAGGATATGTTGCGAGCCTGTGTCATCGACTATAAAGGGAGTTGGTGTGAACATCTGCCGATGGCCGAGTTCGCCTACAACAACAGTTACCATGCTAGTGTGGAGATGGCACCTAGCATCGTACATAACCTGTGAACTATATTACCTAGCTATTCCTAACCCAGCTCTAACACTTGTTCTACCCGAGTTACCAACCAGATCACAATTTGTTTCTTGCTCACCGTAGATCAGCTATCATTTGTTACCTGCTCACCGTTAGATCAATTATCACATATTCTCTTGTTTACTGTGTATACTCAGTATCACATACACTTTGGATACCTGATATACTACTACCATTGGGATCTCCTATCCCATAAGAGCTCTGCTCCTAACCTAGTACGAGTGCCAGACAAAAATTTAGAACACTACCTTCGGGGTGTGTTCATCACGCGAGGCCTCAACCAGTGCACCCTAACGGATAAAACCCAGGGTTCCCTAACGGATAAAATCCGGGGCCGTCTGCCAGAACCAAGCATCACGCTCAACTGGGAGGGATGGAAGCTCTACCGATCACTCGTCATCCGAGGAAGTCCCTTCGGTGCTCTAATTCTTTGTTCATTTACTCTAACTACTTGCTCATTAATCGAAATGGAAACCTGTACTATTACCCAATCAACAAATAGATAAAGTAACATGTACGTAAGTATATAAATACTAACCCGTATCATCGCATCGAAATGAGGACAGTAAATGGCGAAAGGAATAGATAGATAGATAGCTAATAGATGAAAACGGGCGAACCTGGATCACCCCTCTAGCCGCCTCAACCACCGGCTTGGGTGACCCTTGATTCCTTCAATCAAGAGTGGCGTGAGAAATGTCCAAGCTCAAGCCCACAGGGGCCACTCGCACTCCTAGCACCATTCCCGGGCCACGAGATCAGCGTAATCGATGGAGGGAAACCGTAATCGACAGTGGGGAAACATAAACTCTCATCTACAACATATCCCACTCCAAGCTCACTAACATAAATATAAAACCCTCTTACGTTTTCTACATTAGTTGCTATATATCATTCAGTTTACTTACATTATCTATCGAAGAAGAGAGAAATACATGAACATATACAAAAATATGAACATAGAACGAGAACAGAACAACGTGACCACCACGAAGAACTAGCACATAAATACTTAATTAAGGACCCATTTAAGAATATGTACTAGACAACCAATCGGAACCCGCCTGTCCCCTCCAGGACAGGAAAGCCGCAGACAAGCTGCGCGGGCCCGGCCTGGCTTAACCATCGCCAGAGCCCCGCACTGTATCTCTCGGAGCTTANATTCGGCGATAACTCCGCACTCACTCGTCGGATCGGCAAACCGTCTTCGCCGACGCGTTCCGAGACCTAGCAATTCGGTTTACAACCTATTAAGATAGATCAAAACCCTAGATTTACCAAAATCCCAAATCCGTGCCCTAGAATGGCAACGAGGGAGAAATCCGTGGTGCGAGCTTCAATTGCGAGCTCGAACCATCTACTTATCTTCTCTAGGTTCCATTTGAACCAATTCTAAGCAATAAAACCCAATCCTAAGAAATCTACCATGGATGGGTTTGGAGTTTACCTCTAAGCCAAGCTCCAAGCTTGCCCTAGCTTGAAGGAGAGAGGGAAGAAGACCTTCTTCTTCTTCTTCTTGGACTTTTCCTTCCACTTCTTTTTCTTTTCCTTCCTTTCTTTCTTCTCCTTCTTCTTCTCCTTCTTTTCTTTCTAGAGAGAGAGAGAAGGAGTGTGAGATGGATAGAGAGCAAATGAGAAGGGAGAGGGGTCCCCAAGCCTTCATATAGGCTATTTTGCAATTAGCCCCCTCAACTTTTCATCTTTAGAACCAGCCCTCTCTGGGCATTTTCGCAGTGAGGGACCGGTCCCAGCTCGGGGAAACCGGTCCCCGAAGGCTGCCATTTCGAGCCGAGGGGTTTTCGCATTTGGGAACCGGTCCTTGCCTAAGAGACCGGTCCCCGGGAGACCGGTCCTTGTCCGAGAGACCGGTTCCCGAAAGTTGGATTCTCGGGATTTAGCCAAATTTCGGCTATTATCGCTGGGGTAACGTTCGGGAACCGGTCCCTGCTTGCCAGGGACCGGTCTCATCAGAGACCTCCGCAGCCCAGCCTGATGGGACCGGTCCCTCCCTGCAAGGGACCGGTCCCCGAGAGCATTTCTGCTCCAGTGCAAGTTTTGCACTGGTGCTCTCGCGGACCTTTCCTTAATGCACTTTATGCATTATAATCACCTTCGGACTTTCCGAAGCCTACGCACTCGACGAATAGTCGATTCTAATCGAAGTCTAATCCTCGAGTTTCGAGAATTCACTTCCTTACATCCTTCCCACCTTAAAAGAGTTTCGTCCTCGAAACGAACTCAATACTCCAAAACTTGATTAGAATTTCAAATTCTAAATTCATACCTCAATTTAGCCTTCAAACAGGCGAGGATGATTCGCCTTCATCTCCTCCTCGAGCTCCCAGGTGGCTTCGCGATCATCATGATTGCTCCACCGGACTCGGACATAAGGAATCTCTCGACTCCTTAACTTGCGCACTTCACGAGCGGTAATTGCCACCGGGAATTCCTCGTAGCTCAGATCCTCCTGAAGTTCCGGCGGCTCATATAGCATTACATGCTCGGGATCGGGAACGTATTTGCGAAGATTGGAGACGTGGAATACGTTGTGCACATCCGCAAGCTTCGGCGGCAACGCGAGCCGATAAGCCACCGTCCCAATCCGCTCCAAGATCTCATAGGGGCCAATGTATCGGGGACTCAACTTTCCCCGAACTCCAAATCGCTTTACACCCCTCATAGGCGAGACCTTCAAGAAGACGCGGTCTCCCACCGCAAACTCCAAATCTCGTCGACGCCTATTCGCATAGCTCTGTTGTCGAGACTGCGCCGTGATTAATCGTTTGCGAGCAAGGCTGACCATTTCTTCCGCCTCCCGCAGAACATTGGGGCCAAATTCTGTGCGCTCGCCCACGTCACTCTAATAAATGGGGGAGCGGCACTTCCGCCCATAAAGAGCTTCGAACGGTGCCATCTCCACACTAGCGTGATAACTGTTGTTGTAGGCGAACTCGGCCATTGGCAAATACTTACACCAACCTCCTTTGTAATCGATGACACACGCTCGCAACATATCCTCCAGAGTTTGAATGGTTCTTTCCGTTTGTCCGTCTGTCTGGGGATGAAATGCAGTGCTAAAATCAAGCCGTGTGCCAAGGGCCTCCTGTAGGCTTCTCCAGAAATGTGAAGTGAACTTGGGGTCTCTATCCGACACAATCGATTTCGGCACCCCGTGTAACCTCACTACTTCGTCAAGATATACCTGCGCCAACTTATCTCCCGCCCAGGTGGTGTGGATCGGTAAAAAGTGCGCTGACTTTGTCAAGCGGTCCACAATCACCCAGATCGCGTCGTGTCCCCCTGTCGAGCGAGATAAGCCAACGATGAAATCCATAGATATATCCTCCCATTTCCAGACGAGAATAGGTAGGCTTTGAAGCTTTCCCGCTGGGAACCGGCGCTCCGCCTTTACTTGCTGACAAGTCAAGCACTTCGCCACGAAGCGCCCAATATCGGCCTTCATCCCTGGCCACCAATAGAGTGCTCTTAACTCATGATACATCTTGGTGCCGCCCGGGTGATCCGCGTATGGAGATCGGTGAGCTTCTTGTAGAATCAACTCGCGAAGCTCTTCATTCTCGGGCACGCACCACCGGTTTCGAAACCGGAGCGCGCCACCGGCGTCCACACTGAAATCGCCATCTCGTCCTTCCTCGATGTTGCGCCGCACCTTTTGGAGACTCGGATCTGCAGGTTGCAAATTTCTGATCCTCTCCAATAAGGTCGGTTGAATAACGAGCGCCATCAGCTGGGCCGGGACCTCGGGAGCGACCACTTCAAGGTCCAGCCGCTCCATTTCCAGCCCTAGGGGTGTTTGCCGGGTAACATCAAAAGCGAGGTTCTTCGCCGACTTTCTGCTAAGTGCGTCTGCGACCACATTTGCTTTGCCGGGGTGGTAGAGAATATCGACATCATAGTCCTTTAATAGCTCTAGCCACCGCCTCTGTCGCATGTTCAGCTCCTTCTGGGTAAACAGGTACTTCAGACTTTTGTGGTCGGTGTAGATCTCGCAGTGTGCACCGTATAGGTAGTGCCTCCACAACTTCAGCGCAAAGATCACCGCCGCCAACTCCAAGTCATGGATGGGGTAATTCTTCTCGTGGTCCTTCAGCTGACGGGATGCATAAGCTATCACCCTCCCGCCTTGCATCAGGACACACCCCAAGCCCAGATAGGATGCGTCGCTATAAACCACAAAGTCCTCGCCCTGCACCGGTAAGGCGAGTATTGGAGCCGACGTCAATCTTTTCTTCAACTCGTTGAAGCTTCGATCACACTCGTCGCTCCAAATGAACTTGACGCCCTTCTGTGTCAGACCGGTAAGTGGAGTTACAATCTTCGAAAAGCCCTCCACAAACCGTCGATAATAGCCCGCTAAGCCCACAAAGCTTCGGACCTCCGTGACGTTCGTCGGGCGTGGCCAATTCTCGACCGCTTCGACTTTCCTCGGGTCAACCGAAACACCGCCCTCGGAAATCACATGCCCCAAGAAGGCAACCTCTCGAAGCCAGAAATCACATTTCTTCAGCTTTGCGAATAGCTTCTCCTCCCGAAGGATTTGAAGCACCGTCCGCAAATGCTCCGCGTGCTCCTCGTCGCTCCGCGAATAGACCAAGATGTCGTCTATGAAGACCACGACAAATCGGTCCAAGCACGCCCTAAATATACGGTTCATCAGATCCATGAAGGCCGTCGGGGCATTAGTGAGCCGGAAAGGCATAACCGTGTACTCATAGTGTCCATAACGCGTGCGAAACGCGGTCTTCTGAACATCGTCCGACTTGATCTTTAACTGATGATAGCCGGACTGTAGATCTATCTTCGAGTACACTCGTGACCCCTGTAACTGATCAAATAAGTCATCGATTCGGGGCAACGGGTACTTATTCTTTATGGTGACCCTATTCAACTCTCGATAATCCACGCAGAGTCGAAACGAGCCATCCTTCTTGCGCACGAACAATACCGGGGCTCCCCAAGGTGATACGCTCGGCCTGATAAACCCTTTATCGAGAAGATCTTGTAACTGATCCCTCAATTCTCTTAGCTCTGCCGGCGCCATGCGGTATGGGGCCTTTGAGATCGGCGCCGTCCCGGGAACCAAGTCTATAACGAACTCGATCTCTCGATCCGGCGGCATTCCCGGTAACTCCGTAGGAAATACATCTGGAAATTCCCGCACCACTGATAAATCCTCTAATTTCGGCACCACCCGGTCCACCTCCACGACGGTTGCCAAAAATGCTACGCAGCCGCCGTTGACCAACTTCCTAGCTCTCGTCGCTGATACCGTCGCAACGAAGCAAGAACTCCGACAAGCTCGATAAACGAACTCCTTCTGTCCGGGCTCCCGAAAGGTGATCAATTTATTCTTACAATCGATCGTGGCGTAATACTTCGAGAGCCAGTCCATGCCCAAAATGACGTCATACGCCTCCAGTTTAGTAAGTTCCAACATCCGGATGGGCATTATCCAGTCACCTACTTGTACTGGGCATGACGAGCACTCCGTGTAGGTATTGAACGACGACTCAGGACCTTCAACTCGCCACTTGCCACTTGCTTCTATGGGTATGTCATGCATGCGTGCAAATGCTCTACTAATAAACGAATGCGTGGCACCCGTATCGAACATAGCTCTGGAGCGAACTCCATTGATTAGAACCATACCTGCCATAATATCAGGCTCCTCGGCTTGGGCAGGCTCCTCGGCATGGGCCTGAGCGGCGAACACCCGTCCGCTCGGCGCTGATCGAGTCACCTCCGGCTAGCGCGATGCCAGTGCGTGCCCCGCTGATACAGGAACATATGGGGCCCCTCCTTGATAAGGCGAGGGCGCTGGAGCCGATGCGACTGACGGAGTAGACGAGGCCCTTGCTGGACAGTCGCGGCTAACATGTCCTTCTTTTCCACAATTAAAGCACCGTCCTTGTCATTGTCTACACTGCGGTGCCCGATGACCTCGATCTCCACAGATAGGGCACCGTTGCGGCCCATGGCCCCACGACTGCGACCGCGGATACTTCGGGGGCCCCCTCGAACTTGATTGTCCCCCCGAACCGCCGCCCGATCGCTTCTTCCCCTTGTCTTGGGATCCGGCCAACAACTCGCGTTCCTCCCGCACATGGGCATCTCCATGCTCTGCCCATAGCGCCTTATTAAAAACCTCGGTGAAAGTTGTGAGCTGGAATAATTGCACCGCTCTATATATCCATGGCCGAAGTTCTCGCAAGAACCACTCGGCTCGATCCGCGTCGTCCTTAACCAAGTCCGGGACGCAGTCTATAATGTGGGAGAACTCCTGTTCGTAGTCCCCCACCGAACGATCCCCCTGCCTCAATTTGCGAAACCTCTCCTTTAGCTTTCGCTTCTCGGTGTCAGGGAAGTAATTTCCAAACATCTCCTTCTTAAACTCCTCCCAGAGCATTGGTGGAAGGTCAGAGGGTCGATCCCGCTTCAACCGCNGCGGCCGAGTCTTTGCCGCTTAGGTGGAGGAGCAGCAACCTGCAGCACCCGACGACGTTGTGGCAGGTATAATTACGATTAATGGCACTAGAGCTAGAACATTGTTCGATACTGGTGCATCACGATCATTTGTAGGCTCAAAGTTTGCAAAGGCACATGGCATAGAGATTACGCATAACGAAAACTACTGGTGGGTGAATGGTCCCGAGCACTCATTTCGTGTTTATGATGAGTGCTTGGAGGTTCCGGTGCAAATTGGCGACTGGATTATGCCAATAGACCTACTGGTGTTAGACCGGATGTGGGGCTACGATGTCATTTTGGGAACCAATTGGCTCTCCAAATACTATGCGGTCATAGATTGCGAAAGTAAGGTTATCACTTTTCGTGAACCTAACCAAGAGGAATTTGTGTACCGGGCGTGCAAAGGTGCGCGCTTTGCGGCGACCATATCGTCAGTGAGGGCTAAGAGAATGATTAAGGGTGGATGTAAGGCCTATTTGGCAACTATGGTTGATGGTCGTAGGGAGCACCCAGACCTTGGAAGTATCCGGGTTGCGTGTGAGTTTCCGGACGTGTTTCCGGCGGAGTTACCGGGACTGCCACCGGACCGGGAAGTTGAGTTTGTCATTGACTTAATTCCCGGGGCGGAACCAGTTTCGAAGGCTCCGTATAGAATGGCACCGGTGGAGCTAAAGGAGTTGAAAGGCCAATTGCAAGACTTGCTTGATAAAGGCTTTGTGAGACCGAGTGTGTCACCGTGGGGAGCTCCGGTGCTATTTGTGAAGAAAAAAGATGGCACACTTCGACTCTGCGTAGATTATCGCGAGTTGAACAAAGTAACGATAAAGAACAAGTACCCGTTGCCAAGGATTGACGATCTATTCGATCAGTTGCAAGGGTCCAAAGTGTATTCAAAGATTGATCTCCAGTCGGGGTATCATCAATTAAAGATAAGGCCGAAAGATGTGCACAAAACGGCATACCGTACGCGGTATGGCCATTATGAGTTCACGGTAATGCCATTTGGGCTTACTAACGCCCCGGCAGCATTTATGGACTTGATGAATCGAGTCTTTAGGCCGTTGTTGGATCGATGCGTCGTGGTGTTTATAGACGACGTGTTGGTCTACTCGAAAAGTGAAGAGGAGCATGAAGAGCATCTGAGGGCGGTGTTGCAGATACTCAGACAAGAGAAGCTCTATGCAAAGTTGAAGAAGTGTGACTTTTGGTTAAAGGAGGTCACATTCTTGGGTCATGTGGTATCGGGCGACGGAGTTTCGGTAGACCCGAAGAAAGTGGAGGCGATCAAGGATTGGCCTCGCCCAACGAATGTAGCGGAGATCCGCAGTTTTCTAGGACTGGCGGGCTACAATCGGCGGTTCGTGGAGGGGTTCGCCAAAATAACCACTCCACTAACGCGCCTCACGCATAAAGGAGTAAAGTATGTCTGGAGCGACGATTGCGATCGGAGCTTCGAGGAGTTAAAGAATAGATTGACGTCGACCCCGGTGCTTGCCTTGCCAACTCCGGGAGAGACCTTTGTAGTGTACAGTGATGCCTCGTATGTTGGTCTCGGGTGTGTACTAATGCAGAATGGGCGAGTTATTGCATATGCATCGTGCCAATTAAAGAGTTATGAGAAGAACTACCCGATTCACGACCTCGAGTTAGCCGCGGTGATTTTCGCGCTAAAGCTTTGGAGGCATTACTTATATGGTGAGCATTGTGAGGTTTATACTGATCACGAAAGTCTAAAGTATCTGTTCACCCAGAAAGAGTTGAACATGCGACAGTGGCGGTGGTTAGAGTTGCTGAAGGACTATGATGTCACTATACTATACCACCCAGGAAAAGCCAACGTTGTGGCCGATGCCTTGAGTAGAAAGTCGGCGGAGAACTTAGCGACGGCAGTTACGCCTCAACCGCTATTGCAAAAGAAAATGCAGAGATTTGGGTTGGAAGTGGTAGCGCCGGGAGTGCCGGCTACACTTGCCGCATTGATTGTGCAACCGACCCTATTCGAGAGAATCAAGGAGTTGCAAACTTCGGATCCTTATCTCCAAAAGGTTCGAGGTGATGTGGAGAATGGCAATGCCGAAGACTNTGACTACCACGGGGCCATTAGGCTCGGCACCGGCCAGACAGCCTACGGGTGGGTCTCAGGGCCATAGACAGCCTTCGGGTGGGTCTCTTCAGATTGGGCTATATATATATATATATCCATTATGACATGTGGACAGATGATGACTTAGTGTACTACTTGGACATTGATTAGAATAGTAAACAACGGAACTTCACTATTTCACATTGTGAACATTATGATAGTTGGAGACATTTACTTTATGCATAGTTGCTTTCATACTTATGCTATTCATGCTAAGTAGAGATATCATGTCGTAGTAGGTTACATATTTACTGACCTGTCGCCTTTCTACTTTTATTGTCACTGACATCTTTTGTAGCTTTGGGCCTTGTGGTGCATGCACTGAAGTCAGTAATTGCCCACTGGGAACTATTTTTAATAGTTCTCATGCCCTCGTTTTACGGTTTCCTTTTTAGAGCCTTCGGCACCGGCGGAGGCACGGGATCGCGGCAAGGGGATCGCGTAGCTAGCTAGCGAGGAGCTTACTTGCCTAGGTGATTTACTCTTTCTTTTGTAGTTGAGAGAGTGAGAGTTTTGTATCCATGTATAGAGACCACCTGTGTACCCACTTATAGCACTTGTATTTGGGATCCCTATTGTACTTACTTTATGTCTTATTTAGTGGATTTTCAGTTTTATCCTTATTTCTTGATGTAGCATTTAGACATTTATTATGCTCTGATACTCCTAGATGCCTGTTATTATTGCTTTTATTATTGTTGTTGTTGCTAGACGCCTTATATGTTGTAGACATATGGCGGGTCTGGACGCGCGCCGGGCGGGCCTCCGCTGGGTCCCGGGGCGTGACAGAGCGGCTCTTGGCCCGGATGTAGTGCGGGAGGCGGAAGAAAAAGTTCGCCTTGCTCGTCAATGATTAGCGGCAGCGCAATCTCGGCAAAAGAGTTATGCCGACAAGCGAAGAAAGGATTTAGAGTTCGCGGTTGGAGACCGTGTATTTTTGAGAGTATCGCCGATGCGAGGAGTCAAACGATTTGGGGTCCGTGGGAAGCTAAGCCCCCGTTATGTCGGACCGTTTGAGATATTGGAGCGTGTGGGTGAGGTAGCTTACAAGCTCGCACTACCACCGAGACTCGCGGGAGTTCACAATGTGTTCCATGTGTCGAATCTTCGAAAGTATATTCGCAACTCGGCACATGTATTAGAGTACGAGCCCGTGGAGCTACGTGAAGATATGTCTTATAAGGAGTACCCGGTGTGCATCCTCGATAGAGAAGTGAAGAAGTTGAGGAGTCGCAAAATTCCATATGTGAAGGTTCAGTGGAGCAACCACGCGGCGCGAGAAGCCACTTGGGAGCTCGAGGAAACCATGCGGCGAGAGTATCCGCATCTATTCGAATCGACGAGTTGAGGTATGCGTAATTTCGCGGACGAAATTATTTTAAGGGGTGGAGAATGTAATATACCGAAAATTCGGAAAATAAATATCGAACTTTAGTCAAATTGACCAAAGTGCGAGGATGGTACACTTCGGAAAGTCCGAAGGTGTTAAAATGATCAAAAGTGAGTTACGGGAGGTTTTCGAGAGCTAAAGAATCAAATTCTGCAAAACTGCAGATTTTGAGCTCTCGGGGACCGGTCCCTGGTGGGAGAGACCGGTCCCCGAACGCGTATGAAATGAGACAGCCGAAAAATCGGCTAAGTCCTGAGAAAGTAGCTCTCGGGAACCGGTCCCTGTCCGAGAGACCGGTCCCCGAGAGACCGGTCCCCCAAAGAGAGACCGGTTGCCCTGCGCGCAGCAGCTCTGGCTGCGCGGGGAGAGCCTTCGGGAACCGGTCCCTGAAGGAGAGACCGGTCCCCGCCTGCGCGAACAGCCCAGTTCGGGCAGTGTATTAAAGTGAAAGTTGAGGGGTTTATTTGCATTTTGGCAACCCATTGAGCTATGTTAGGGGGGCTGAGGGGTTTTTCTCTCATTTCTCACCCTCTCACACTCTCTTCTCTCCCTCTCTCTCTCTAGAAGACAAAGGAGAAGAAGAAGAAAGGAAGAAAAGAAGGAAAAGAAGGAGAAGAAAGTGAAGGAGAAGATCAAGGAGCAAAGGGGCTTCATCTTCTTCCTCTCTAGTGCAAGAAAGGAGAGCTTACAAGGTAAGCTTTGAACCCTAATCTTGGTAGAACCCTAAAATGGGTTTGAATGACCTAGAAATGAGTTTTAGTGAAATGTTTAAAGAGTTTTGAAGCTTTCTTTTGCTTCTAAAGAGATCAAAACCTAGTTTTGCTATATAGGTGAGCTTGGACCACCTCTAATGGTGAAATCCAAACTAGGGTTTTGGAAAGCCTAAGAATGGTTCTAATGGACTATTTAGAGTATAATGAAGCTACTTTTGCTTCCCAATGAGATCAAACCCTAGGTTTTGATATACATTGGAGCTAGGGCACCCAAATTGGGGCTTTTGCTCATGAGGGTTTCTAAGTGCAATTGACCCTCTAAAAACCTAATTGGGGGTATTTCCGACGCGTTGGTGCGCTCGGATTAACGTTACGAAAAGTCAAAGTAAAGTTATGAGCAAAATGGCCTAATAAGGGTTCGTTTTGCCGCAGGTAAAGAACGAGACGTCTAAAAATCCCAAGAAAATCATCGGAGCACCTAAATAGACCTACAAGGTGGGTGGTGCTTTCCAAACTCATTGAAATTCTCTCTATGCCTAATGTGTCATTCTTTGAGCATATGTTCTATATATTGTTGCATGCATTTTAGGGTAAAGTAATGATGAAATGTGATGATTGCATGATTGTGAGCACAACTTGCATAATGAGATGGTTGAGAACCTAATAATGTCAAAACCCTAGATGTATGCATGAGAGAAAATGTGAGCACCCAAAGTGAGCAAAAGAACAGAGTGGCACAATGACATAGATCGAGTGGCATTTGAAAATGTAAAGTAAAGAGACACTAGAGTTAGTGTGATGCAAAGAACCAATGTGATGTAAAGAATGATGAAAATGACAATGTGTAAAGTTAAAGTAAAGTGGGGCAATAAGAACGAGAAATGTAAAGAATAAGAACGCTAAAGATGGCAAAAGTAAAAGAAAAGTAAAGAATGTGATTGCTAGAGTTAGCAAAAGTAAAAGAAATGCAAAGATCCATGATTGCTAGAGTGGCAACATAAAGTGATGTAATGAACACTAGAGTTAGTGTAAAGTCGAGATTGAACATACAATCCTTTGAGTTAAGGATTTCGATCATGCTTGCTATGAGTTCCGTGCTCGAGGGCGGTCGCTCCCCCTCGGGCGATGCGCTCCGGAGTTATGCATCCGGGTTGGAGTAGACCCGTAAGGACGGTCCTAGCTGGTGAGTTCCTGCGATGATGGACTTAATGTGAAGCAAGTTAATGTGGCGAAACCCCCGGGTTAGCCTTGAGATTAAAGAACAAAGAACAAAGAACAAAGAACAAAGAATAAAGAACAAAGAACAAATGTAAAGATAAAGAACGAAAGAATTTGCATAATCTGCATATATTTAATGTTGAGCATATTTCTTGCTATTTGTTCAGGCATATTAGCATCATGTTATAGATTGGTTACTATATCCTGCTTATCCTTTCTATTATGCCTGAGTTAGTCCTAGTGGGAAAGTCGGTGATGTTGAGGCCGAACCCACTGGGAACTTTGTTGTAGTTCTCACCCCACTATTTCCACAGAGCCGGGACCGAGCGAGCCAGCGACCGACCGCGGTAAAGGTATCGCACCGTAGTCAGAGGCCACCGGAGTTGGGTTACATTTTGTTAGTAGATACCCTTTTATCATCTTTTGTATTTGATGACTAGTAATGTAAAGAAAAGAATGTAATGTGTATTTTGAGGTAAATGGGATGTAAGAAAGAAATGATGGAATGATGTAATGAAATGCAAAGAATCCAAAATGAAAGTTGTGAATGCAATGTATATGATCTAAAATGAATCATGTTACTTGTGTAGATGTTTAGTTTTCCTTTCTTTCACTAATAGCTATCGCTTACCCTCGTGTAAGCCGTTTGTGTATGTTTCCGCTAGTGCTTTTCTCTATCGATGAAAATGTACATGTGATGAGCCTTGGGCGAATAGGGGAAACTCTGTCCGTTCGGCGTCTGTTTGACGTGCTCGGGTCGGGCCAAATTGGCATCGGTCCCGGGGCGTGACACCTACTCCATCTTCTGCCTCGTATCAGCGGTCATCTTCATGACATCCTCTCATTCCACCGTCTGGTGATGCCCCTGAGGCTGGAGGTTCTGGCGCTGGTGCTGGAGATGATGATGATGACGATGATGATGAGGACACGAAGTGATTTCTTCGTCGAACTTAGTCTCTTTCTTTCACTGCATTTGATGTTTAGGACGATGTTTTAGATTTGCTTGCTTATCTTTTTGTAGTATGTTTTTACTTTCGTTTTAGGCCTGTAGTTATGACTAGACTACTCTCATGTTTTTCTAGTATGTTTTCTCTTTCTATTTGTTTTCTTTTGGCAATTTTTGACAAAAAGGGGGAGAGCGTAGATGAAGGGGGAGAGCGTGGATGAGCAGGTTTTGAACTGAAGCAGAGGATGATAAGTTCAAGAACAAAGGGGGAGAAAGTATAAGAATTTAGTGCTAATCATTTTTGAATGAATTGTTTTGCAGAAAATCAAGACTTCAAGACTCATAGTTGTGTCTAAGTCATAGAGTCCGTTTTAGGAGTTTTGATGTAATTTTGAGTTTCAAATTGTATTTGGATTACACGCGAGGGGTTCGATGTTTTGGTGATGACATTGAACTTCGGTTTTTCTTTAAATTTGTAATTTGTGAGTTTTTGTGTGTTTTGTCACGAAATTTCCAAAGGGGGAGATTGTTAGGTCCTATGTGTTGGCAAGTTTCGTGGGTCGAGTCGGAGTCTTGAAGAAGTTCGGAGCGGAGTATTGAAGATCAAAGAATCCAAGACTTCGAAGAATCGAAAAGGACGCATAACACGCAAAACTTGAATCACGATGCGTAGGTAAGTTTTAAATCTTGTTTATGGTGATTCATACTTATTTATAGATCTTAGAATCATATTTTCAAGTTGTAATTGATTAGAAAGTTTCTAAGAGCTTGTAAAACCCGAAACAATGCATTTTCAGCGAAATTTGCATTGTTGTACCGGTACAAGGGTTTTCTGTCCAGGGTACAGCCATCAGCGTTTGCGCAGAGAAGTTTGATGGTTGTTCCGGTACAACCTTCACGCTGTACCGGTACAAGCCCTGTTCCGGAACAAGCTGAAGCTATCCAGGGTACAAGAGCTTCACAGAAAAATCTTCCGTCATGCTGTACCCTAGACAGCTTTCCTTGTTCCGGTACACGGTGCTGATTTTGGAAAGAAACTTTCTAATCCTACTCTGTTTTGATTCTAAAGTCTATAAATAAGCTATAGGGGTTCTCTAACTGATTAAGCATCACGAAAATACATATTTGAGAAACCCTAGAGGCTCGGATTTCATCAAAAACCTATTTTCTACAAAAAGCCTCTTTTAGATCAAATCGAGATATTGAAATTTGATATTAATATGTCGATTTGATCTCCGCTTCGCTTGGAGTTCTATTCCCTGGTTTTCTACAATACTCCAAAGCGAAGGATCACCATATTCATGATATTCTTCATGGTGGCGTCGTGGATTCGGCGTATTTGACGGCGGTTCGTGGATTCGGATCGTGGGCTCGTGGATTCGAGTGGCGTCGTGGATTCGGCGTGATTGAAGCTTCGTGGATTCGAAGTGAAGGCGTTCATGGACTCGAACGTGAGGGCGTGGACAACCCGGAGGGTAGCGCGAAAATTCATAGGAGGTTAAGAGAGGTTGAGTCCGTGGAGTCGGTAATCACCTTGTAATCTTTTTCCTTAGTGAATTATTTTTTCGCATATTGGTCCCGTGGGTTTTTCTCCAAGTTGGAGTTTTCCCACGTAAATCTCGGTGTGCCTTTTATTTTCCGCATTTATTTTTATTGCATCAAGATTTGTGGTTTTTGGCCTTTCACCTATTCACCCCCCTCTAGGTGATAGATACAATGTAGATAGATCCTTGGGCTCCTCAAAACTTTTAGTCGTGGAGTCATGGATCGACTCGATGGACACGCTCTTCGAGGACCTAAATACCTCGGAGAAGGATAAGCTGTATCTCGCCACCCATTGTCTCGAGAAGGCCGCGATGGTGTGGTGGAAGCGAGTCAAGCGGGATCGACCTACAGATCTCCCGCTTATGCTGTGGGAGGAGTTCAAAAGAGCAGTATTCGCGAACTACTTCCCTGACACGGTGAAGCGGAGACTACAAGAGAAGTTCCGCAAGTTGAGACAAGGTGATCGATCGGTGGGGGAATATGAGCAAGAGTTCTCTCACATTATCGACTGCGTTCCCGATGTTGTTCGAGATGATCGAGATCGGGCTGATTGGTTCTTACGATAACTCCAGCCGAGGATATATGAGAAGGTGCAAATTCTGAAGCTTACGACCTTTGCAGAGGTTTTTGATAAAGCATTGTGTGTAACGTATCGCATCCCCGTAAACTGTGCCGAGTTTTGTCGAAACGAGCGGAACGCGAGGTCGGACGAGTTAAAGTGCCTTACCATGGGTTCTATAAGCATTAGAACCAATGTATAAGGTATTGGGACCCGGGAGAGTGAATTCTGGAATTTGGGCCATTCCCAAAATTTTCTGCTCTCGGGGACCGATCCCTAAGGGGAGAGACCGGTCCCCGTAGGTGGGGAAATTGGGGAATGGTTGTGCGTAGAATTTCTGCTCTCGGGGACCGGTCCCTGGTGGGAGAGATCGGTCCCCGTAGGTTTGGAATTGAGAAAAATGGCTAAGTCCAGAATTTCAGCTCTCGAGGACCGGTCCCTGGTTGGAGAGACCGGTCCCCGTTCGCGCAGCCAGCTGAAACGGTGGAAAATTTGGCTAAGTCCCTGGAGGAGTGCTCTCGGGGACCAGTCCCTGAGGGGAGAGACCGGTCCCCGTATGCGAAAATTGCCCAGGTTGGGCTGCTGTGAATAGTTCATAGTTGAGGGGGTTTTTGGCATATGTGTTATGTTGGGTGTATTTGAGATTGAGGGATGAGCTTTTCTTCTCATTTCTCCACCCTAACCCTAAAACACATCTCCCTCTCTCTCTCTAAACCTTCTTCTTCTCTCTCTCCTTTTCTCTAGAGCTTAGGCAAGGGGAGCTTGTGGAGGAGTCAAGCTTGGTGTTGGAGCTTCCTACGAGTAGGAGCTAGCTCAAGCAAGGCTTTTGAAGGAAAAGCTTGGACTCTAGGTGAGTTTTTATGGGTTTCTAAGCTAGGGTTTGGTCGTTTGCTTCTAGTAGTAGTATCTAGGGGCTTTAGTGGTGGCTTTTCTACATGTTGGTCAAGCTAGGGACTTGATATGGAAAAGATGATATTGTTAAGGGGCTAAAGTTAGGGTCTTGTGATTTTGGCGTTCAATCTTGGGATTGATCTCTTTCTGCCCTAATTGTTAGGTTAACGAACGCGTTGGCGTGAACAGTTTGACGATCCGACGAGCGATTGCGGAGATATTGGCCAAACTGTCATTTTTCGTACAAATTGTTGTAGCGGGTGGCGTAGAGGTCTAAAAATCGGCGAATTCGATTCGTGAGCTCGTAGCATACCTACAAGGTGGGGGATGCTATCCGGAACCTTCGAGTTCCCTTCTATGTTTATGTCACTTTATTTTAAGCATATTTGTAAATTCCATTCATGCATGTAGGGTAATGAACAAGTGATGGTTGGTTAAATCTCAATTGTATGCTTCTAACGTATTTGAACATATGAATTGCTATAGAACCCTGTGAATTGTACATGTTGAACCCTATACTTGTGTGAATGTGGGAATTGGACCATGACAATAGTAAATCAAGGTGACATTGACAATAGCGACGAGATTGGCATTGAAAAGACCATAGCTAGACAAAGTCTAAGTTATTTTGGCAAGTGTAGCCTAGAGAATAAGGTAAGTGACAAGTAAAGAACCCAATGGTTCATTTTGACACCCAGGCGAGTGGCTAGTGTGGCTATATGTTCCCAAAGTGGGAATTGGATCATACTCACATGAGTCATGGCTTGAGGGCGGTAGCTCCCCCTCAAGCGGTGCATTCCGGAACTGACACCACTAGGAGAGAGGTCCCAGAAGACGGTCCCTTGGGTGGTAGCGCTTGGAGCCTCCCCAGATTTAGGGATTTTGGAATGTGAGTCGGGGTAAACCAGGAGCACCCCGTGATGCTTGATTGGACAAAAGCCATGTGAACTTTACATTATGCATACATGTGTATCATGCTTGAGATTATTTATCTACTAACTATCTTCTTGCAGGCATGGTATTAGAATGTAGCCTTAGTGGGTTTGTTAATTCTACTTCCTTTGAATACTTATGCCTGAATAAACCTAGTGGGTAAAGCGGCGGGGTCGGCGGCAGAACCCACTAGGAACTTCGTTCTAGTTCTCATAACCACTAACCTTGCAGATCCGAGCGCGAGCGGGGCGGCGGAGGATCGAGGCAAGGGTTTAGCACCGTAGCTAGCAGCCACCAGAGTTAATAGGCATTTCCCTATGTACGCAGCTTCAACTTTGTATGTTGAATAGAGTGATGTAAACCATGTTTTGGATAAATGTATAAGTGATGTAAATGAGAGAATGAATGGATGTATTAGTATTTGTATTTGGTTAAAATGTAATCAAATATGATATGTATGGTTGTATGTTAGTATAGTAGTTAGAGCTTTCACTACTTTTGTTGTTGCTTGCCCTCGTGCAAGCCTTGTGCAATTATGTTCACTTTATGTTGAAATTCTTGATTGTACATGTTGTTGGTGCCTTGGGCGGACAGGGGAGGTGCTGTCCGTTCGGTGTCTGTCGACGTGGCCCGAATCCGACCAAATAGGCGTGCTCGGGGCGTGACATTGTGAGCGGAGCACGGTAGCGCTCACGTACGAAAGGAACGGGAGGCTATGGCCGAAAGCAAGGATAAAGGCAAGAAGCGAACGGCGGGCGGTGCCGGGGGCCTGCCCAATGCTAAGAAACCCCCTCGGTATCCCCGACAGCAGTCGAGGAACCGGAGACCTCCTCGATGTGTTATTTGCGGCGGTGAGCACCGAGTGTCGTCTTGCCCGCAGCGAGATGGCAAATGTTTTAAGTGTGGCCAACCGGGACATCTTATCCGGGAGTGCCCGAGCTGGACGTCGTCTACTCCAATGGCGGCATCAGCACCGTCTACCCCAAGACAGCTTGCGGGGTTGCCACCAACGATATTGGCTAGATGCGCGTCATCACCGCGTCAGCCGGAGGGATCGAGAGCGCCTAGCGGCCGAGTCTTTGCCGCTTAGGTGGAGGAGTAGCAGCCTGCAGCACCCGACGATGTCGTGGCAGGTATAATTGTAATTAAAGGCACTAGAGCTAGAGTAGTATTTGATACAGGCGCATCTCATTTATTCATTAGCGCATCATTTGCTCAAACTCATGGCGTAGAGATGTCATACAATGAGGACTATTGGTGGGTGAACGCCCCGGAACATTCGTTCAGTATCCACAATGAGTGTTTGGCATGTCCAGTGCAAATAGGCGATTGGATTATGCCGATTGATCTGCTAGTGCTAGATCAGATGTGGGGATTCGATGTTATCTTGGGGACCAACTGGCTCTCCAAGTACTATGCGGTCACAGATTGTGAAAGCAAGGTGATCACTTTTCATAAACCTAATCAAGAAGAATTAGTGTACCAAGTGTGCAAAAGTAGGCGTTTCGCGGCGACCATATCATCGGTGAGGGCAAAGAAAATGATCAAAGGAGGGTATAAGGCCTATTTGGCAACTATGGTAGATGCTCGAAAGGAGTACCCAGAGTTAGGGGATATTCGAGTAGTGTGCGAGTACCCGGATGTATTTCCGGCGGAGTTACCGGGATTGCCACAAGACCGAGAAGTTGAGTTCGTCATTGACTTGATTCCCGAGGCAGAACCAGTTTCGAAGGCTCCGTATAGAATGGCACCGGTGGAGTTAAAAGAGTTAAAAGGCCAATTACAAGATTTGCTCGATAAGGGCTTTGTGAGGCTGAGCGTGTCACCGTGGGGAGCTCCGGTGCTATTTGTGAAGAAAAAGGACGGTACACTTCGACTCTGCGTAGATCGCGAGTTGAACAAAGTGACGATAAAGAACAAGTACCCGTTGCCAAGGATTGACGATTTATTCGATCAGTTGCAAGGGTCCAAGGTGTATTCGAAGATTAATCTCCAATCGGGATATCATCAGCTAAAGATTAGGCCGAAGGATGTGCACAAGACGGCGTACCATATGCGGTATGGCCATTATGAGTTCACGGTAATGCCGTTTGGGCTTACTAACGCTCCGGCAGCGTTTATGGACTTGATTAATCGAGTCTTCAGGCCGTTGTTGGATCGATGCGTCGTAGTGTTTATAGACGACGTATTGGTTTACTCGAAGAGTGAGGAAGAGCATGAGAAGCATTTGAGAGCTGTGCTACAAATACTCCGACAAGAGAAGCTCTATGCTAAGTTGAAGAAGTATGACTTTTGGCTAAAGGAGGTCACATTCTTGGGTCATGTGGTATCGGGCGACGAAGTGTCTGAGACTCGAAGAAAGTAGAGGCAATTAAGGATTGACCTCGCCTGACGAATGTAGCGGAGGTCTGCAGTTTTCTCGGACTCGCGGTCTACTATCGGCGGTTCGTGGAGGGGTTTGCTAAAATAACCACTCCGCTAACGCGCCTTACCCATAAAGGAGTAAAATATGTTTGGAGTGACGATTGCGATCGGAGCTTAAAAGAGTTAAAGAACAGGTTGACGTCAACCCCGGTGCTTGCCTTGCCCACTCCGGGGGAGACCTTCGTAGTATATAGTGATGCCTTTTATGTTGGTCTCGGGTGTGTATTAATGCAAAATGGGCGAGTTATTGCTTATGCATCACGCCAATTAAAGGGTTACGAGAAGAACTACCCGATTCATGACCTCGAGTTAGCCGCGGTGATCTTCGCGCTAAAGCTATGGAGGCATTACTTGTATGGTGAACATTGTGAAATATACACCGATCACAAGAGTCTCAAATACTTGTTCACCCAGAAAGAGTTGAATATGCGACAGCGGCGGTGGTTAGAGTTGCTAAAGGACTACGATGTCACTATACTATACCACCCGGGAAAAGCCAATGTCATGGCCGATGCTTTGAGTAGAAAATCGGCGGAGAACTTAGCGATGGCAATTACGCCTCAACCGCTATTGCACAAGAAAATGCAACGTCTTGGGTTGGAAGTGGTTGCGCCAGGAGTGCCGGCTATTCTTGTCGCATTGATTGTGCAACCGACCCTATTGGAAAGGATCAAGGAACTGCAAGCTTAGGATCCTTATCTTCAAAAGGTACGAGGTGAGGTTGAAAATGGTAGTGCCGAGGATTTTGGCATTGGAACCGACGGCGCGCTTCGATTCCGAAATCGATGGTGTGTGCCTAAAGACAACGATATTCGAAGGGCGATCATGCAAGAGGCGCATCAATCTCCCTATAGTATACACCCCGGCGGCAGTAAAATGTACAAGGACTTAAAAGTGCATTATTGGTGGCCGGGCATGAAGAAAGATATTGGGGAGTTCGTGGCGCAATGTCTTACGTGCCAACAAGTGAAAGCAGAGCGCCGATTTCCGGCGGGAAAGCTACAAAGTCTATCAATACCCGTTTGGAAATGGGAAGACATAGCAATGGACTTTGTTACCGGTTTGCCTCGATCACAAGGCGGACATGATGCGATATGGGTGATAGTGGATCGATTGACAAAGTCGGCTCATTTCTTGCCGATTCACACTACGTGGTCGGGAGATAAGCTAGCTCAAGTGTATCTCGACGAGGTTGTGAGACTTCATGGGGTTCTCGTATCAATTGTATTGGATCGAGACCCCAGGTTCACATCCCATTTTTGGAAGAGTTTACAAGACGGGCTAGGCACACGGCTCAACTTTAGCACAGCGTTTCATCCTCAGAGTGATGGACAGTCGGAGCGGACAATATAGATCCTCGAGGACTTGCTTCGAGCGTGTGTGCTAGATTACAAAGGAGGATGGCATGACTTCTTGCCAATGGCAGAGTTCACCTATAATAACAGTTATCAAGAGAGCATAGCGATGGCGCCATTTGAGGCATTATATGGTCGAAAATGTCGTTTTCCTATTCATTGGAGCGATATGGGCGAGAGAACGGCTCTTGGCCCGGATGTAGTGCGGAAGGCGAAAGAGAAAGTTCGCCTTGCCCGTCAACGGTTAGCGACGGCGCAATCTCGGCAAAAGAGTTATGCCGACAAGCGAAGGAAAGACTTAGAGTTCGCGATTGGAGACCGCGTATTTTTTAGGGTGTCGCCGATGCGTGGAGTAAAGCGGTTTGGGGTCCGCGGGAAGCTAAGTCCCTGTTATGTCGAACCATTTGAGATACTAGAGCGTGTGGGTGCGGTAGCGTACAAGCTCGCACTACTACCGAGACTCGCGGGAGTTCACAACGTGTTCCATGTGTCAAATCTCCGAAAGTATATTCACAACTCGACACATGTGCTAGAGTATGAGCCCGTGGAGTTACGTGAGGATGTCTTATGAGGAGTACCCGGTGTGCATCCTCGATAGAGAAGAAAGAAAATTGCGGAGTCACAAAATTCCATATGTGAAAGTCCAATGGAGCAACCATGCGGTGCGAGAAGCCACTTGGGAGCTCAAGGAGACCATGCGGAGAGAGTATCCGCATATATTTGAGTCGACAAGTTAAGGTATGCGTAATTTCGCGGACGAAATTATTTTAAGGGGTGAAGAATGTAATATACCGAAAATTCGGAATAATAAATATCGAACTTTAGTCAAATTGACCAAAGTGCAAGATTGGTACACTTCGAAAAGTTCAAAGGTGTTAAATGAGTAAAAGTGCATTGTAGGAGGTTTCGAGAGCTAAAGAATCAAAAATCTGCATTCTGTAGGTTTTGAGCTCTCGGGGACCGGTCCCTGGTGGGAGAGACCGGTCCCCGAACGCGTGAGAATTGAGAAAGCTGAAAAATCGGCTAAGTCCCAGAAAACCAGCTCTCGGGAACCGGTCCCTGCGGGGAGAGACCGGTCCCGAGAGACCGGTCCCCCTGGGAGAGACCGGTTGCATCGCACATGTGCCCTGGCTGCCCGTAGGGCAAGCTCTCTGGGACCAGTCCCTTGTCGGGGAGACCGGTCCCCGAACACGAAAACTGCCCAGTTTTGGCAGTTCAAGGGAATAAAAGCTGAGGGGTTTATTTGCAAAAGTGCAATATATGAGTTATGTTGAGGGGTCATGAGGGCTTATCTCTCATTCTCTCACCCTCTCACCCTCTAAACTCTCTCTCTTTTTCTCTCTAGAAGACAAGAAGGAGAAGAAGAAGACAAGGGAAAGAAAGAAAAGAAAAAGGAAAAGAAGAAGAAAAAGGTGGAGAAGAAGAAGGAGTGAGGTAACTCCCTCTCCCTCATCTCTAGCTTGAAGAAGGGAAAGCTTTGAGGTAAGCTTTAATCCCTTTCATGGTAAAACCCTAAAATGAGAACCAAAGGACCCATGAATGATTTTAGTAGAGCCTTTTGGATATTTCAAGCTTTCTTTTACTTGTAGATGAGATCAAAACCATAGATTGGGTGTATGTAGTGAAGCTTTGAGGTAAGCTTCTTCCCCTCTCATGGTAGAGCCCAACTAGGGTTTGGATTAAGCTAAGAATGATTTTTATGGAACCATTAGAGTATTTGAAGCTTTCTTTTGCTTCTCTAAGAGATCAAAACCCTAGATTTGATATACGTGAGCTAGGGCACCAAAATTTGGGGCTTTTGCTTGTGAGGGTTCCAAAGTGGAATTGACCCTCTAAAAACCTAATTGGGGGTATTTCCAACGCGTTGGTGCGCTCGGATTGACGTTATCAAAAGCCTATGTAAGGTTATGAGCAAAAAGGCATAAATTGGCTTCGTTTTGCCGCAGGTGAAGAACAAGGAGTCTAAAAATTCCAAGAAAAGCATCGTAGCACCTAAGTAAGCCTACAAGGTTGGTGGTGCTCTCCAAACTTGTTGGAATTCCCTTTATGTCTAATGTGTCATTTCTTGAGCATCCATGAGCATATTGTTGCATGCATAGTAGGGTAATGAGATTATGAATATGTGAATGTTTGCATTTTGTGAGTTCAAGTGCATCATGAGATGGTTGCGAACCAATAAGAATGTGATAGCCCTATATGTGCATGTAAAAAAAGACAAGAACTTAGTAGAGTTAAAGAATAAGTGACATATGACACGAGGACAATGTAATGTTAAGAATGAAAGCTAAAGTTAGCATGACGTATGACGTAAAGAACACTAGAGCTAGTGTGTGGCATCAAAGAGAACAAATGTGGTATAAAGAATGATAAAAGTTAGAGTTAGCAAATGTGTGGCATTAAAGAATGATAATTGCTAGAGTTAGCAACAAAATGTGGCATAAAGAACACTAGAGTTAGTGTAAAGACATGATGAAAGTAAAGAATGTAAAGAACCCTAGAGTTAGTGTAATGACATGGTCAAATAAAGAATGCAAAGAATATGAGATTGACACAATGACATTCAACCGTAGAGCTAAGGGTCATTTGTGCATAAATTCCTTAGAGTTAAGGATTGATCATACTCGCTATAAGTCCTTGCTCGAGGGTGGTCGCTCCCCCTCGGGCGATGCGCTCCGGAGTTTGTCATCACTGGGTTGAGTTACTCAGAGGACGGTCCTAGCGGGAGGAAGCTGAGGGCCCGCAATCATGGATTTTGAGTTGGTGAGTTAATGACGCGATACCCCCGGGTTAGCCTTGAAATTGAACGAAAGAACAAGAACAAAGAATAAAGAACAAAGAACAAAGAACAAAGACCATGCATTCTTCATGAGTTTATATTGAGCATCTTTATTGATCGCATTGTTCAGGCATATTAGTTGCATTTGTATAGTTGGCTACTTATCTGCTTATTCTTTCTATTATGTCTGAGTTAGACCTAATGGGAAAGTCGGTGAGATTGAGACCGAACCCATTGGAAACTTCGTTGTAGTTCTCACCCCACTATTTCCACAGAGCCGGGACCGAGTGAGCCCGCGAGCGACCGCGGTAAAGGTATCGCGCCATAGACAGTGACTACCCGAGTCGGGTTTGCAGTTTGTTAGTAGCCTACCATGTACCTTCTTTTGTATTTGAAGATGTTTATGTATAGGGCAAAAGAGAGAAAAGAATGTAAAGCTTTATTTTGAGTAAATGTGATGTAAAAAGAAATGATAAAAAGACTATGTAAAGAATTGTGAACGAAACTGTTGGATACAATGTATGTGATCAAAAGATGAATCATAGTACTTGTGTAGTTGTTAGTTTCCTATCTTTCACTCATGGCTATTGCTTACTTTCGTGTAAGCCGTTTGTGTATGTTTCCGCTAGTGCACTTCTTGTTTGAAAATGTACATGTGATGAGCCTTGGGCGGACATAGGAAACTCTATCCGTCCGGCGTCTGTTTGACATGCCCGGGCCGGCCCAAATTGGTATCGGTCCCGGGGCGTGACATTCTTGATCCTCTCCAACAAGGTCGGTTGAACAACGAGAGCCGATAATATAGTCGGAACCCCCGGAACCACTATCTCGAGATCCAATCGTTTCATCTCCTTGCATAGAGGACTCTAAGTCGTGACTTTCGACACGAGGTTTTCCACCGACTTTCTGCTAAGGGCATCGGAGACTACATTTGCCTTCCCAGGGTGGTAAAGGATTGTAACATCATAATCCTTCAGTAGCTCCAACTACCGCCGTTGCCGCATATTCAGCTCCTTCTGTGTAAACAGATACTTTAGACTCTTGTGGTCCGTATATATCTCACAACGCGCGCCATACAAATAATGTCTCCACAACTTAATAGCAAACACCACTGCGGCTAACTCCAAGTCGTGGATAGGGTAGTTCTTCTCGTAGCTTTTTAACTGACGAGACGCATACGCGATGACCTTCCCGCCTTGCATCAGAACACACCCCAAACTCGAATAGGATGCGTCGCTATACACCATAAAGTCTTCACCGTGCACCGGTAAAGCGAGCACCGGAGTCGAAGTTAATCTTTCCTTCAACTCTCTGAAACTCCGATCGCACTCGTCGCTCCAGACGAACTTGGTGCCTTTCTGTGTCAGACGGGTAAGTGGAATCACGATCTTCGAGAAACCCTCCACAAACCGTCTATAATAGCCCGCTAATCCCACAAAGCTTCCGACTTCCGTGACATTCGTCGGGCGTGGCCAATCCTTGATTGCCTCAATTTTTCTTGGGTCAACAAAAACTCCACCCTCGGAAATGACATGCCCAAGAAATGCGACCTCTCGGAGCTAGAAGTCACACTTCTTCAACTTCGCGTATAGCTTCGCTTCCCGAAAGATTTGAAGCACTATTCTCAGATACTCGGCATGTTCCTCGTTACTACGAGAATAGACCAATATGTCGTCTATAAAGACCACGACAAATCGGTCCAAAAATTTCCTGAAGACACGTTTCATCAAATCCATGAATGTTGCCGAAGTGTTCGTGAGCCCGAATGGCATAACCGTATATTCATAGTGCCCGTATCGCGTACGGAACGCAATCTTTTGCACATCCTCCGGCTTAATTTTCAGCTGATGATAGCCGGACTGCAAATCTATCTTCGAGTACACACACGACCCTGCAGCTGATCAAACATGTCGTCGATTCGGGGTAATGGGTACTTATTCTTGATCGTGACTTTGTTTAATTCGCGATAGTCTACGCAGAGTCGAAACGATCTGTCTTTCTTGCGCACGAACAAGACTAGGGCTCCCCAGGGCTCCCCACGGCGATACACTTGGCCGGATAAACTCTTTATCGAGGAGATCTAGTAATTGAGCCCTCAACTCCTTTAATTCCGCCGGCGCCGTTCGATACGGAGCCTTTGAGATCGGCGCGGTCCCGGGAACCAAGTCTATCACGAACTCGATCTCCCGGTCCGGCGGTATCCCCGGTAACTTCGGGGAAACACATCCGGGAACTCCCGCACCACTGATAACTCCTCTAAGGTCGGAGCCACTCAATCCACTTCTACAACGGTCGCTAAATAAGCTGCGCAGCCGCTGTTGACTAGTTTCCTTGCTCTTGTCGCAGATATCGTCGCGGCGAAGCACGAGCTCTGGCAAGCTCGATACGTGAACTCCTTCTGTCCTAACTCACGAAATGTGATCACTTTGCTCTTACAATCAACCGTCACATAATACTTGGTGAGCCAGTCCATGCCCAATATGACATCGAAATCCTTTAGCTTCTTGAGCACCAACGTCCGGATAGGCATTATTCAGTCACCTATTTGTACTGGACAAGCTGGACACTCCGTATAAATATGAAGTGCCGGTCCAGGGCCCTCTACACGCCACATACTATCACTCGCCTGAATGTCTATGTCATGCATGCGTGCAAATGACCTACTAATAAATAAGTGCGTGGCACCTATATCAAACATAGCCCTGGAGCGAACTCCGTTAATCAAAACCATACCTGCCACAAGATGGTGTTCCTCTGCTTCGGCAGGTTCCTCGACTTGCACTTGAGCGGCAAACACTCGAACGCTCGGAGCCGATTGCGTCATCTCAGGTTGACGCGGCGCCATTGCGTGTCCTGCTGACACCGTCGTCGGTGGAGCTCCTCCATAATGAGCTAGAATTACCGGCGCCGATGCAATAGATGGAGCAGGCGATGCTCCTCCTCCTGGGCAGTCGCGTATGAAGTGCCCCGGTTGTCCGCACTTGAAGCACTTGCTTTGGCGCTGCTCACATCGCGATGTTTGGTGGTCTCCACCACATATGACACGCCGTCACGCTCCACGGCCCTTGTACTGAGTCCGCGGGTATTTCGGGGGCTTCTTGGAGTTTGCTTGTTGTAATACACTGAAGTTTTGCAAATTGCGAAATTCGAGTGTGAGGAACGATATGTGGATCTATCCTACATGTTCTAAATGACTTGGACAAGTTTTTGGACGAGTTAGACCCCCCGAACCACCGCCTTGACGTTTCTTGCCTTTGTCCTTCGACTCGGCCAACAGCTCACGCTCCTTACGCACATGGACATCACCGTGCTCCGCCCACGGCGCTCGATCAAAAACCTCCGCAAAGGTCATGAGCTTGAGTATTTTCACGGCCTTGTAGATCCCCGGCCGAAGTCCTAGTAAGAACCAATCGGCCCGGTCCCGGTCATCTCTCACCACATCCAGGACACAATCTATGATGTGGGAAAACTCCTGCTCATAATCCGCCACTGAGTGGTCCCCTTGCCTCAACTTGCAAAACTTCTCCTGGAGCTTCCGTTTCACTGTATCGGGAAAATAGTTGGCGAACATCGCCCTTTTGAACTCCTCCCACAACATCGACGGAAGGTCAGAAAGCCGATCCCGCTTAACTCGCTTTCACCACACTTTCGCCGCTTTCTCCAAGCAGTGTGTGGCGAGATACACCTTGTCCCTCTCCGAGGTGTATAGGTCCTCAAAGAGTGTTTCCATTGAGCCGATCCACGACTCCACCATTGCCGGCTCTACCTTCTCCCCTTCGAAGATGGGCGGATCAAACATCTTGAACTTGATAAGAGCCGCCAACGCACGCTCCTTTTCCACTTCCTCGGCCGCCGCATCAGGTGCCGCTGAACCCGACGCCGCCGGAGGAACAATCGCCGGCGGGGGACGTGCCGCCACCGGAACCGCCACTATACCCTCACCATACGCCGCGTCAGGTACACTTGCCGAGGGCGGGGGTAGATCATGACCATCCGTCGCCGTTGCAGCCGTCGCTGCCAGCTGCCACTCCATTAACTCCCGGAGCAGCCCAAAATGACCAGCTAGAGCGGTCACTTGCGCCCGCAACTGCTGCACCTCACTGGGCCCGGCTTGCTCAGGGGCCACCGGAGGCTCTGGCACCCGAGGAGGTCCAGCTTGATATGGCATCTCGGAAGAAGGTGCCGGAACCGACCTGTGCGTGTAGTGTCTTTTCGGTGCTATTAACTCCTGAAACGCAGATACTTGGTTAATCATCTTAACCCATTTACTTCGTCGCAACTACGACTCAAAACAATTCAACAACGAAATCGGGCGGAAGAACACAAGTATACTCGTTCTAGACTCTTGGCATCATGCCGTCGGCCGCCGGCACAACCACCTCAAGTCAAGAACTAATACCACTTGAATTCATCTCTAGCAACTACTAGAGACATATCGCCAACTTCGACCCAATCGAATCACTTCCGCCACCCTTATAGGTCCACGTTCCACTCACGCACCTATTGCCTTAAGGTTTCTATCCTAGGGTCTCCTAGGTCAATCCTAGACTCTCTCTTTACTTGCTCTTATTTGCTCTGATACCATAATTATCTGTCACGCCCCGAGACCGCTACCAATTTGGTCCGGTTCGGGCGCGTCAAACAGACGCCGAACGGACAGCACCTCCCCTGTCCGCCCAAGGCTAAACAACCAGATCATGTACAAGAATTTGCCCAGGAATAGAAATTCTATACATACACAATCAACGAAGGGCACAACAAGTGCAAACAACTAAGAGCAAGAGTCACAAGTGCATACAAGCGAACAAAAGAGAGATCTAATAGCTATTACATTACATTGCATTCATTTATCTCAAGTTACATTTACATCTTTTCCAAAATGAATACGTGGTTGACTAGATAACCACCAAAATACATCCATAGCTCTCCAAATCCTCACCTACATAATTCACTCATATACATAGGGTGGTGCTAATGCAAAAAGAAAAGCTACTATACTACTGCTCTGGCGCTATACCCTTGCCGCGATCCTCGCACGGCGCGCTCGAACTAGGCCTTGCAACAAAGTGGGGTGAGAACTATTGTCTATAGTTCCGAGTGGGTTCGGCCGCCGACTCCGCCGATCTCCCCACTAGGTCCGAGTGGGCAAAAGCAGATAGATAGGTAGATATATATGAAAACTGTAAATGACATAGTAAGAAAACTATGCTACTATGCCCAATCACAAGTAATGTATGCATGCATCATATAGTAAATGGTTTACTAACATGCCACTATGTTCACTACGATGTCCAATAAGCAAATGTTCAATGACAGTGCTATTCTCTTATTTATCCAATCTTTGGCGATCTCTTGGGTTCGCCCACGACTCACCTCGCCATCCCGTATGGTAAGGAGACTCACCTCGCTCTCAAACCCAGGACTGTCTGCGGGACATCAACTCTGCTCCTCTCGTACCATACTCAGGAGTGCACGATGACTTGTGTGGCGCGACCACTACAAGTATAAACAGACTGTGAACTTGATCCATCCTCTCAACTCGAGGATACCCTATCAACTAGGGCTAAAAATCACTCGGGAATCCACCTATCCAAATGTCCATGTGTAAGTGTTTAACTACACTATGTTCTTCGTTCAACGAGTCATCACTAGGGAGTCCATCTATCCCTAAGTTCACAAACCACTAGTGGCACTTTACACTAAGTTATATGCCACTCGTTTTGTATTTGTCAACCACATGCCACTCATTATGTCACTAGGAACCATTGAGTCCATCTCATTTCCTCGGCACTATAGGATTCAATGTCATGACCCAATCCTTACCTATCCATAATACCAAGCATTCAACTCACACTATGATATCAATTAGAAAGCATAAGTATAAGGAATGAAAAACAATGCAATCCTACAGTGCAACATGCAAGCGATGCGAGATCATGGTATACTAAGACATAGAGAGGAACCCGATTGCTTCGGGATGACACCACCTACCTTTCAACGATGTCGGGGTGCTAAGAACGCTATTCGGCACTAGCTTCAACGTCGCTTCAACCTCCTAGGTGGAATCGAAGCTCAATCGGTCTCGTTTTGTCGATAACTTTTCACCGGCTCGACGAATGCTCAATCCGTCTTCGTCAACGCGTTTAGACACCTAACAATTAGGTTTAGATGGCATCAATTGAGATCAAACCTCACTAATAAGCAAAGCCCCAATTTGGAGCCCTAGGTTTGCACTATAGCAAAATACTCCAACAAAACTCTAGATTTTAGCATTAAGCATCTATTAAGCATGCTAGAACCCTAATCAAGCCATCTCTAGAGCTAGAAATCCAAACCCTAGGTTTCTACCATTAATGAGCTTGGAAGCTTACCTCTAAGCTAGCTCCAATGTGTAAGATATGGATCCCGAGGATCTAAAAGGTAAGTAACACCTAGAGGGGGGTGAATAGGTGTAAATCCGGCAAACTCGAAAAATCTCGATGCAAACAAACACAATAGCGGAAATTAAAATAGCACACCGAGAATTTAACGTGGGAAAACTCCAATTNTCATCCTCCAATTTGAATCTTTTCTCAAAAACTTCTGCGATCAACTCTTCAAGACTCCAAACAACTTTACGAAATTCGCCAACCTATAAAATCCTTAACACAATGGTGTGGAGAGGAAGAGGGAGATAGCCGAAGCTCTTCTCTAGCTTGCTTCTCCTTCTTCTCCACCTTCTTCTCCTTCTTTTCCTTCTTCACTTCAAGAGAGAAGGAAAGAGAGCTTAAATAGAGAGAGAGGGAGAGATATGTTTGGTTGGGTGAGAAAATGAGAGAGAGAGAGAGAGTGATCTCCCCTCTATACCCCTCACTAATGCGACAATTGCATCCAAGCCCCTCAACTTTGCTTCTCTCATACTGCCCAGACTGGGCAAATTTCGTGCTCGGGGACCGATCTGTCTCTAAAGGGACAGGTCCCCGAGAGCAGCTCTTGCGGGTAGAGGCTCTCAGGCAGCTTCTACGCGTACGGGGACCGGTCTGTCCCGCCGGGGACCGGTCCCTGAGAGCAATACTTGTGCGCAGAGATTTTCTGCCGCACACAATGCTTACGGGAACCGGTCCCTCACGCCAGGGACCGGTCCCCGAGAGCAAAACCTGCCAAGTGCAGATTTTTGCACAACTTGCTCTCGTGAATCCGTTGCAATATACTTTTTGGGTTTTTGACTTTTTCGGCTTTTCCAAAGCACACCCACTCGACAATTAGTCAATTCTGAGCAAAGTCCAACTCTCGGATTTCGAGAATTTACTTCCTTACTGCCGCGCCCTTGTCCCGAGGCCCCTATCAATTTGGCACGGTTCGGGCGCGGCGGACGGACGCCGAACGGACAGCACCTCTCCTATCCGCCCAAGGCTGCAACCAGATCATGTACAATTAAGCGCCCAGGAGTTGCTTAAATAACATACATGATCAATCACAATACATACAAGTGCACAATAATTAAGAGCAAGAACCACGAGTGAATGTACAAGTGTATAAAGAGAGAACATCTAGCCATTACAACCATTCAACATTTACATAAGTTGATTATATTTCCATCTGCCAAAATGTAATTACATATTTTTCTCAAAATACAAGTAGCTCTCCAATATCTATCCAAAATACATATCTTCTAATACACGAGGGTACTCTAATGCATAAAGGAAAAGCTACTAACTAAGCTCACTTAGGGTGCTATGCCCTTGCCGCGATCCTCACTCGGTTCGCCTCTGTGTGTACCTGTACCCCAAAACCACACGAGGTGAGAACTATATGAATATAGTTCCCAGTGGGTTCGGCCGCCGACTCCGCCCGATTTTTTCACTAGGTCTAAACTGGCACAGATAGAGAGATAGATAGATATATAGAGAAATGAACTGCAACTACTCTATCATGCCACCAATGATAATAATGCATGCAATAACTACTATCATACTAATATCATGTCATGAGTATAGAAAGGTACATAATAATGCAATCTATAACATACACTATGTCTACTCAAGGTAATAATGTAAGTCTACTATGCATTTGATGTTTCTTACCCAATCTTCTTCGCTAACCCGTAGGTTAAACCCTCGACTCACTCTCAATCTCATAGGTGAGGAGAAGCTGCACTCGCACACCGAGACCGTCTGCGGGACAACTACGTCTGCCCCTAGTGAAGTACTCCGGAGACTCATGCTTCGGTGGAGCGACCACCGACAAGCGAAAACAGACTAGTGAGTATGATCCAATCCTCTCAAGAGGATACCCTATCTACTAGGGTCAATGTGCCTCTGCTGCTCCATATACAATGCATCCTAGATGCCGGAATCTCTACTGTCCTAAGGACCATGTCATGCTTACTACACTAGACTCGATGCCACTCGTTCAGTCATCGTAGTAATGTTCTTTAACTAGTTGACATGCCACTCGTCCAATTAGTGTTTCTACTACACTAGTTGAATGCCACTCTACTAGGCTATGTCATATGTCCAAGTTCGGCTCTTTATGTCATTATAGGATTCCCATATCACAAGACCCAATCCTCATGCTACCCTAGTCCATGTGTCCAACTCATAGTTACACTACTAAGAAGCATACAAGGAATTAGAATTGCAACTATCTACTAATCCTATAATACAATATGATCAAGCATATATATAACTTAGATATAAAAAGAAACCCGGTTGCTTCGGGATGACACCCCCCACCTTTTCTTGATGTAGAGGTTCTAGAAACGCTCTTCGGCGAACTTTACGACGAAGTCTTAGCCTTTTTGGTCCAAAACAATGCTAAATCGGTTGTATTTTGCCGATAGCTCTAAATCCACTCGACGAAGCATGAATCCGACTTCGCCCCCACGTTTAGACACCTATCAATTAGGTTTACACGGCCTCAAATGAGATCAATCTCATACTTTACCAAAAATCCCATTTTGGAGCCCTAGGGTTCACATCTTGCCATTTGCATTTTGGAACCTCAACTTTAGCTTTAATCCACCAACAATGGTGCTAGGGGTCCATTTGACCCCAATTCCAAGGCTCAAAATCCAAAAACCCTAAGTTTCATAAGCTAGGGTTTGGTAGCTTACCTCTTAGCTACACCAAGAAAAAGATGAGAGGAAGGGGAAGATGTCCAAGGTCTTCCTCTTGATCTCCTTCTTCTTCTCCTTCTTGTTCTTCTCTTCCTTTCCTTTTTCTCCTTCTTGTTCTTCTTCTCTTTTCTTTCTAGAGAGAGAGAGAGGAAGAAAGAGTATGAGAGAGAGTGAGGGGGAAATGAGAGTTGGAGAGAGAGAGGGGGCCTACATACCCGTCTAATGTAACAATATCCAACCAAACCCCTCAACTTTCATCTCTGTGCACTGCCTTTACTGGGCATTCTGCGCGCTGAGAGACCGGTCTCCCAGACTTGGGACCGGTCCCCGAGAGCCTCAGCCCGGGTCACGCGTTCGGGAACCAGTCCTTTCCTGAGAGACCGGTCCCCGGGAGACCGGTTCCCTCCTGAGAGACCGATTTTCGAGAGCTGGGATTTCGGGACTTAGCCAAATTTTGGCTTTTCTCGCTGGGGTCACATTTGGGGGCCGGTCTCTCCCTACCAGGGACCGGTTGCCTCAAGGATCCCCGCAACCACCAGCCGATGGAACCGGTCCTTTCCTGCCAAGGACCGGTCCCCGAGAGTAATTTTGCTCCAGTGCAGGTTTTCCACTATTTGCTCTCGTGGTGTCACGCCCCGGATTACACATTCCCCGGGCACGCCAACAAATCCGCCGTATACAAAGAATTTTTCCTGTATACGAAGCGTAACGGTAACTGTAAAACATACAGTAGTACAACCAGTAGTATAGAGCTGTAAAGAAATTAAACAGGTAGAATAAAACAAATCTCATATACATACATAAAGATCAGACCAAAAGTACTCGCTTCAGCGAGTTACAACAACTGTATGTACATGAACTCAAAAACCAAAAGTACGACTACCTGCAGCTGGTGACCTCTATCACAACGACTCGTCGGGTAGGGCTCTAGCTCGTAACGCCCTTGCCACGATCAGCCTCAGAAGGTGCAGCAGCCGAAACCGGTGGCTCTGCAAAATAGTGGTAACAGCTGGGCGTGAGAACTACTGTAAAAACAAGTAGTCCTCAGTGGGTACCGCCCTCAACATCATCGGTCCACCTACTAAGTCTACAGAAGGGAACAGAGCTAGTAAGAAAAAGTTAGAAAGAAATCTACAGCTACATGTCCCTACACTAGCATGCTCTACAATAACCAACTGTAGTAAAAGTCACTGACTATCTCACCCGGGCTGCCCAAACGGACCCACCCTGCCTGTATCCCGCTACACCGTACACCACCCCGAGGGTGGCCGGCTCAAAAACTGTCCAACAGAAACTGCGACACTCATCGCACTGAAACCTCATTCCGGAATGGCATTCGCGGGTGCGACCCACGAGTTACAAGTGTCTCTGTCATTTCATTCTGGCTCTCATAGGTTCAACCAAGTAAATAGGGTCTAACTGGACTACAAACCAACTAGTCACGTGCCCTCGGCACAATCTGATACCAAAATGACAATCTAGGTCCGCCGTCAACCACTACGGCACCCACTAGTCCCGAACAATGTAAACACTACTGTAAAAATCGGCTCGGCATCCCAGCACGAGCGTAATAGTAATCTGAACTACCTAGGGTACTGGGGTACTCACCACAAGAATACTGTAACAGTATAAAAATACAGCGGCTCCTAGAGCTAAATCAGGTAGTTTAACATATGACAGGCTCCGAACACTGGTTTTCTCCTATGTCAAATACAAGTCCAAAATGTATAATTAATAATAACTAATAACATGCTCCAAATTCAGTTTATATGTCTAAAACATGCATACCCATGGATTTGAGCTAAACAATAGTAACGTGCAACACCAACGATACATGTCGACTAATAAAGCTATAGGAAAAGGAATCCGATGATAAACCACCTCAAATGCTAATCCACGACAGCGAGAAGCCAATAGGAGAAGAAATTCCGCGCTCGCTCGGCCTCCAACGGCGCTACTACGACGCGCGCACTTGACTCGCTCGCCTTGCTCGCTCACACGAACGAACCCAATGCTACCCTGCTAATTAATTAGCTCACAACTTGGCAATATATATAAAAAAAACAAAAAGAGAGGATGAGGATGGAGAATGGAGGACCACGTGGACTCCACCGACTAAGTAAAAACAATTGCCCATAAGCCCCTATACAACTAGATTTTCCACTTTAGTCCTCAACAATAAAAAATCTTGAGTTTCAAAGTCTGTTTTTACGTCTATTTTGTGCAAAACGTCTCCAAATCAAAGCCAAGGGTACTACACGTGGACTCGTTTTCAATGCACTTTTAGTGATTTTAACATCTTTGGCTTTTCCAAAGCACACCAACACGACCCTTGGTCGATTTCGCATGAAGTCTAACTCTCGTATTTCGAGAATTCACTTCCTTACACTTACAAATGTACTACTGCCGCTAATTAATCTATGTTAGTTAACGAATAAAACAACCGTATCTGATTTTTTTCCAAAAATTTAGAAAAAAATGTGATTTAAAAAGGGTGCCAAATCATTCGCACAAAAAAGGGCGCTCCCTACGGATGTCAACCGATCGGGATTGGGTCAGATTTTCAAAAATCCGAATCCGAACCCGAACCCGAACCCGAAAACCAAATTAAAACCCGAACCCGGCGGGTTTTAAAAATCCATACCCATATCCGTACCCAACCAAAAACCCGAAACCCAAACCCGCACCCGAACACGGTGGGTTTTAAAAATCTATACCATTGGATTAAGATCTAAGAAATAAAAATTATTACATATTTTATATATTATATAAATTAATAAAAATAAATTATATATATATATAATTTATTCGGGGCCAGACATAAAGTTCTAAAGTAATATAATAAAATTTACAAAATTATTACACTCATGTCATATTAATATAGCACATTTTTAACATACAACAATGGAGAGGGTGAGAGACGGAATTGCCATTTTGTGATTACGGTCGGCGCCGACTTCTATGCCGATCAAGAGCTCTAGAGGCAAGGGAGTGATGACAGAGAGAGAGAGAGAGAGAGTGATCTGTGAGAGAGACAGAGAATGATCAGTGAGAGAAAACTGTGTGTATATGTGTGAAAGAGAGAGAGTGTGGGGGTCAGAGAGAGAATGATGGGGGTTCTGTGGTGGTGGGGGTGGGGGTGGGGGGGGGCTCACAGTGAGAGGAAGAGAGAGGATGGTTCTGTGGGGCAGAGGGGTGCACAATGAGAGCAAGAAAGAGGTGGGAGGTTTTAGGGTTAAAGAGAGAATGAGGAATGGGGAGTTAGAGGGCAGCGGAGGCGGCTACAACGGCGGCAGCTGGGTGGGCCATAGAGAGAGAGAGAGAGAGAGGTGAAGGGTACTAAGTTAAAGAGAGAATGAGGGTGGGAAAACTGGTCGGGCAAGAGAGGTCGACGGCGGCGAGGTAGGCCATAGAAAGAGAGAGAGAGAGAGGGCGGTGCCGGAGCGGGCCAAGAGAGAGAGAGAGAGAGAGAGAGAAAGGTGGAAGCTCGATCGGGGTAGTAATACAGAGAGAACACGGTGAATGGTTCACCGTGTTTGGACATGGTGAACCATTCACCGTATCTATACACGGTGACACTCTATTCACCATATTTAGACAAAGTGAACGGTTCACGGTGTTCAACTTAACTATCTGGCCCTAGCCCCACCCTCATGGCACTGACGTGGTGCTTGTATGACAGAGTCAGGACCATTTTTGCAAATATAACTTTGTTGGGACTATTTTTAAAATTAATTTTTTCCAAGAGACCAATTGCAAAAAAAACCCAAAAAAAAATTTAAAAACGATTGCTACTTCCAAGTTGTTACCTTTTGTTGCCAAACAAACAATTTGAATCCAATTATTCCAAGTAATCTGTAACATACCATATCCCTCGTAAATCGTGCAGAGTTCCGTCGAAACGAGCGGAATGCGGAGTTAAGTGAGTTAGAATGGACCCTAAGCGCATTAGAGTCCATAAGTGAAGCTAAAAGGGACCCGAGAGACAAAATCAGAAAATCTGGCTAAGTCCCAGATTTTGTGCTCTCGGGGACCGGTCCCTGAAGGAGAGACCGGTCCCCGTACGCGTAGCCTGCCAGGAAACCCTGAGGCATCCGGTCCCTGGTAGTGAGACCGGTCCTCGGGAGACCGGTCCCTGGGGGAAAGACCGGTCCCTCGCTGCGCAGCCAGCCAAAAACCCGAAAATTTGGCTAAGTCCTGGAAAACCCCCGTTCAGGAACCGGTCCCTAGTCGGGGAGATCGGTCCCCGAAGGTGAAAAATGCCCAGTCTGAGCATATCAATGGGAAACAAGTGGAGGGGCTTAAATGCAATTATTACAACACTATATATGGCCCATCCCCTCTCTTACACAGCCATTTCTCTCCTCCTCTCTCATTTCCTCTCTTTCAATCTCTAGAACTTCTCTAGAGCTTGGAGAAGAAGAAGAAGAGCTTGGGGAAGAAGGTGGATTTGGAGGCTTTGGAGGTTCTAGGAGCTCTCCAACAAGAAGAATCTTGGTAGAGCTTGGACTAGAGGTAAGTTTTGTGAGGATTTCCTCTAGGGTTTGGGTTTTGGTTTAGAGAATTGGAGCTTTGTGCTCCTTAGGGGCTTTAGAGGCTCTTTTGAGCCATGAATGCCATGGTACCCATGAGAGCTCAAGGTGCTCTCATGGTGAATCCTTGGAAGTAATGTTAGGAGCCCTAGGGATGATTCCAAAGGTCTAGAAACCTTACTAAGATGCTTCTTAGATGGTCCTAAGCTATTGTTTGCTTAAGGTTGGGATCGATTCATGGGGAAACCCTAAATGTCATTGTTAGGGCTTGAAAATTGGGGCTTTTGCCCTAGGATTATTCGGGGACAAATTGACCGCATAGAAACCTAATTGGGGGTGTTCTAAACATGTTGGACAACTCCGTTTGACGAGACGAAAGTGTTTAAGTATAGTTCATGCGTAATTGGCCTAATAGGGCACTAATTTGGTTATAGGACGCGGAGTCCGCGTTCGTAGCGCTCGGGAGTCACCACATTCCACACCCACACGATCACTAGAGGTGGGGGGGGCACGCCGGAATCGTTGGATTCCCTTCTATGTCTATTTCTCTATTCTTGAGCATACGGTTGTTTATTCCTTCATGCATATTAGGGTTAATGCATATGTGAACTTTGATTGTTTTCATTATGTTATCGCAAGGGTACTTGAAAATAGAGAGAAATGAAACCATGATGGACATGTGTTGTAGAACCCTAGGTATTGCATGATAGTTGGACTTGGACTAAGCACAAGTAAACAATGGTGACAATGACAATAGAGAGATAGATTGGCTTGGACAAATGGATGTTAAACATAGATTTAACTATAGTGACATTACGACGAGATCGACTAGAAAGTGGCATGAAAATATAAGTAGAAAACCTATCACAAAAGTGGCAGTGCCATGTGGCTTAATATCCTCAACGTGGGGATTTGATCGACACTCATAATAAGTCCTGGCTTGAGGGAGGTCGCTCCCCCTCAAGCGGTGAGTTTCCGGAAATCGTCACCACAGGGAGCGAGCTCCCTGAAGACGGTCCCTCGGGTCGGTAGTGCTTGGAGCCTCCCCGTTAAAGAAAGGAATTTTGGGTTATGAGTTTTTGAGGTTAACAAGGTTAACCGGTAAGATTGGGTAAGAGTCAGAGCTTAATTATGATTTGAGCATGCATGCATTTTCCGTCATTGCATTGAGTATTTGTATCCACTGACATTCTTCTGCAGGCATAGTATTAGATGCATTAGTACTGGTTACTTTTCTTCCCTTGAAATACTTATGCCTGAATAGACCTAGTGGGTAAGTTGGCGAGGTCGGATGCCGAACCCACTGAAAATTTCGTTGTAGTTCTCACACCACTAACCTTACAGGTCCTAACACGAGCAGGGCGGCGGAGGACCAGGTAAGGGTATAGCGCCGTAGATAGCGGCCACCGTGACTTTATGCATTTTGTAGCCATTTCACTTTTGGTATACATGCATCAACTTTATTTTGTTGATTTAGAGATGTAAAGTTGTAAACAACCATGTAATTTGGTGGATGGCTAAATGTAAAAAGAAATGATGGTTGAATGGAATGTAATAATCTTATTTACTTGTGTTTGGTTTAANCTTTCGCTTCCGTTGTTGCTTGCCCTCGTGCAAGCCTTGTATTATATATGCAAATCCCTTGTTGATTGCTTATTTATACATGTGGTTAGAGCCTTGGGCGTACAGAGGAGGCTCTGTCCGTTCGGCGTCTGTTGACGTGACCCGAACCCGACCAAATTGGTGGGGATTGGGGCGTGACAGATATAATGGTATCAGAGTGAAGTGGAAAGAAAAAGTCTAGGAATGACCTAGGAACCATAGGTTTGGAGACAATAGGGGCTTAGGGAAACGTTCAACGTGGACTTGGTTTATGCGGAAGCGAGTGATTGGGTCAACGGTAACACTTCTCTAGAAGGAAGTAGAGATGGACTAGAAGGCGTACTTGTTGTCTACTTAAGGGACTTTGTTGGGCGGCCGACCACACGACACCAAGAGTGGAAACGATTATGCTTATTGCTTTCGCTTAATTGGGTAGTTATTTGGAGCGTGTAAGAGTCACGTGCTTCGAGTACTAATGTGCGTGTGCATTGCGTTTCAGGACGCGATGGCACCACCAAGGAGAGTTACGAGGTCCACACCGGCGGAGCCTCGAGAGGAGCCCGGGCAGTCGGGGTTGGACGACGTGCGCGAGTTGCGAGCCCAAGTAGCGGCTTTGGCCGGGGCTATGCGGCTTCAAGGGGAGCAGATAGGGCGGCTCCACGAGATGATGGCGCAACAGGCGGCAATGGCATCAGTGCCAAGGGATCCACCCCCACCGGCTGCTCCTGTAGCACCGCCCCCTGCGGTGGCGGCAGTGCCTGTGACGGCTATTCCTCCGACGGCATTGGGTTCATCGGCTCCTATTTCCAATGTACTTGAGGCCGAGCAGGAGCGCACGTTGGCAGCGCTGACGGCGTTTAAGCGATTCAACCCTCCGACCTTCAACGGTGATGTGAAAGACCCGTGGGCGACGGAGAATTGGCTAGCCGCGATGGAGGCCTTGTTCGAGGATATCTACACCCTCGAGAAGGATAAAGTTCATTTGGCGGCTCATTGTTTTGATNTTGTTCGAGGATATCTACACCCTCGAGAAGGATAAAGTTCATTTGGCGGCTCATTGTTTTGATGGGCTAGCCCGGTTGTGGTGGAATCAAGCGAGGAAAAATCGCTCGCGAGGGCACCCTTTTCTTACTTGGGAAGTGTTCCGGGAGATGCTGCTTATGGAGTATTTCCCTGAGAGAGACAAAAGAAAAATCAAAGAGGATTTTCGGAAGTTAAGGCAAGGAAGCCGATCAGTGCGGGAGTACAAGAGGGAGTTCACGCACATGATTAACTGCGTGCCGGACTTGGTTCACGGTGATAGGGACCGAGCAGAGGTATTTGAGCCCGGGTTGCGACACGAGATTTTCAAGGTTATTCATGCATTTCGCTTGAAAACCTATGAGGAAGTGCTTGATCGCGCGCTTTGGGTGGAGCGCGGGAATCCTATAGCGCATGATGAGCGCGAGACTTTTGAGAAAGACAGGGAAAGGGAGAAGACCAAGAAGCGACCGGTTGGTGGATCTGCGGGGCAATCGAGTTCTAAGCGACCCCCCGCGACCTCCACGATCACAGTGGCGAGGAGGTAGCAGTCAGACCCAAAGCCATGTCGCCTATCCATGTGTGATCTGCGGTGAAGACCACCGGGTTACCTCTTGCCCACAGCGATAGGGGCGATGCTATCGGTGTGGCCATGCGGGCCACATTGGCCGAGAGTGCCCGTGCGGCGCGTCCCCAGCCCCGTCATCAGCTTCGGTTCAATACACTCAGCGACAGCTGGCGGGACTGCCACCCGCAACATCTGCTGGACAATCGTCGGAGCCTCGTCAGCCGGAGGCCTCTCGAGCACCTAGTGGGCGGGTATTTGCCACTCAGGTGGAGGAGCCACCAATTATTGTTCCCGACGACGTCGTAGCAGGTATTATTCTTATCAGAGGCACTAGAGCTAGAGCTATATTTGATACGGGTGCATCTCATTCCTTCATATTAGCATTATTTGCACAAGCTCATGACATAGAGGTCACGCATAGCGAGGAGTATTGGTCGGTGAACACTCCCGAGCACTCGTTCGACGTTCACGACGAGTGCTTGGACTGCCCAGTGCAGATAGGTGATTGGATTATGCCGATCGACCTCCTAGTGTTGAAAGGAATGTGGGGCTTCGAAGTAATCTTGGGGATCAATTGGCTCTCCAAGTACTACGCGGTTATAGATTGCGAAAGAAGGGTGATCACGTTCCGTGAACCCAACCAAGAGGAGTTTGTCTATCGGGCGTGTAAAGGCAAACGCTTCGCAGCCACTATATCGACGGTGAGGGTGAAAAGGATGATCAAGGGTGGTTGTAAAGCCTACTTGGCGACCATCGTAGACCCTCGACAAGAGTACCCGGAATGGAGAGTATTCGAGTTGTGAGGGAGTATCCGGATGTATTCCTAGCGGAGTTACCGGGATTGCCTCCGGATCGGGAAGTCGAGTTTGTCATTGACTTGATTCCCAGGGCGGCGCCAATTTCGAAGGCTCCGTATAGAATGGCACCGGTGGAGCTAAAAGAGTTAAAAGCTCAATTACAAGATTTGCTCGATAAAGGCTTCGTGCGGCCGAGCGTGTCCCTGTGGGGAGCTCCAGTGCCAATTATAAAGAAGAAAGACGACACACTCCGACTCTGCGTCGATTATCGCGAATTGAATAGAGTGACAATCAAGAACAAATACCCGTTGCCAAGAATTGATGACCTGTTCGATCAGTTGCAAGGGTTAAGGGTATATTCAAAGATTGATCTGCAGTCGGGATATCACTAACTGAAGATACGTCCCAAAGATGTGCACAAGACGGCGTACCGTACGCGGTATGGCCACTATGAGTTTACGGTCATGCCATTCGGGCTCATTAATGTCCCAACGGCATTTATGGACCTAATGAATCGAATCTTCCGTCCGCTATTGGACCGGTGCATCGTGGTTTTCATTGACGACGTATTGGTATATTCTCGGACCGAAGAAGAACACGAGGAGCATCTAAGACTTGTGTTGGAGATACTTCAGAAGGAAAAGCTTTATGCAAAACTAAAGAAATGCGAGTTTTGGCTTTCGGAGGTTACTTTCTTGGGTCACGTTGTATCCGGAGATGGCATCTCGGTGGACCCAAAGAAAGTTGAGGCGATTAAAGATTGGCCTCGCCCGACAAGTGTAGCGGAGATTCGTAGCTTCCTTGGACTTGCGGGCTATTACCGGCGGTTCGTGGAGGGGTTTGCTAGGATAACAACTCTACTAACGCGCCTTACGCACAAAGGGGTGAAGTATGTTTAGAGCCCCGAGTGTGAGCGGAGCTTTGAAAAGCTAAAAAATAGACTGATATCTACTCCGGTGCTTGCTTTACCGACGCAGGGAGAGAGTTATGTCGTATACAGTGATGCTTCATACGTCGGTCTCGGGTGTGTCTTAATGCAAAACGGCCGAGTCATAGCTTATGCTTCGCGCCAGTTGAAGAGTTATGAAAAGAACTACCCGACTCACGACCTTGAGCTAGCGGCGGTTGTTTTCGCGCTAAAACTGTGGAGGCATTACTTGTACGGGGAACATTGTGAGATCTACACCGATCACAAAAGTCTCAAATACTTGTTCACACAGAAGGAGCTGAACTTGCGGCAGCGGCGGTGGTTAGAGTTGCTCAAGGATTATGATGTCACGATTCTCTACCACTCCGGGAAAGCGAACGTCGTGGCCGATGCTCTAAGTCAGAAGTCGGCGAAAAATTTGGCGACGGAGATTACACCTCAACCGGCTTTACAAAAGGAGATGCAACGGTTTGGTCTAGAAGTTGTGGCGCCGGGAGTGCCGGCAACACTTGCCACCCTGGTTGTGCAACCAACCTTGATGGAGAAAATTAAAGGATTACAAGCATAAGATGAATTTCTCCAAAAGGTACGGGGCAAAGTTGAGAGCGGTAGTGCCGATAATTTTGGCATTGGAACCGACGACGCGCTACGATATCGGGATCGTTGGTGCGTGCCTAAGGACGAAGATCTTCGGAGGGCGATTATGCAAGAAGCGCATCAATCTTCCTATAATATTCACCCGGGTGGCACCAAAATGTATCGAGACTTGAAATTGCATTATTGGTGGCCGGGCATGAAGAAAGATAGGAAAGTTCATGGCGCAATGTCTCACGTGCCAACAAGTGAAGGCGGAGCGTCGATTTCCAGCGGGAAAATTGCAAAGTCTACCTATACCCGTGTGAAAATAGGAAAACATCGCGATGGACTTTGTGACAGGTTTGCCAAGGTCACAAGGTCGACATGACGCGATTTGGATAGTTATAGACCGGTTGACAAAATCGGCACACTTTTTGCCGATCCACACTACTTGACTGAGAGACAAGTTAGCTCAAGTCTATATTGACGAGGTGGTGAGACTTCACGGGGTTCCGATATCTATTGTATCGGATCGGGACCCTAGGTTCACATCTCATTTTTGGAAGAGCTTACAAGACGCATTAGGCACACAGCTCGACTTTAGTACGGCATTCCATCCTCAAAGTGACGGTCAATCGGAAAGGACGATTCAAATACTTGAGGACATGCTTCGAGCGTGTGTACTTGATTATAAGGGCGGATGGCACGATCACTTACCGATGGCGGAATTCGCATACAACAATAGCTATCAAGAAAGTATTGCGATGGCGCCATTCGAGGCCCTGTATGAAAGGAAGTGTCGCTCGCCAATACACTGGAGCGATGTGGGCAAGAAGATGGTTCTTGGCCCTGAAGTGGTGCGGGAGGCGGAAGAGAAAGTCCGCCTTGCCCGACAAAGATTAGTAACGGCGCAATCACGGCACAAGAGTTATGCCGACAAGCGGCGAAAGGATATTGAGTTCGCGGTAGGAGACCGCGTATTTCTAAAAGTATCGCCGACGCGAGGAGTTAAGCGGTTCGGTGTTCGCGGGAAATTGAGCCCCCGCTATATCGGACCCTTTGAGATTTTGGAACGAGTTGGAGCGGTGGCCTACAAGTTGGCATTACCACCGAGGCTCGCGGGAGTACATAATATATTCCATGTATCCCAACTTCGCAAATATGTGTACGACCCGGATCATATTCTTTCGTATGTACCGATAGAACTTCAAGAGGATATGACTTATGAGGAATTCCCGGCGCACATTGTGGATCGAGAAGTAAGAAAGCTTCGAAACGGCGAAATCCCGTACGTTAAAGTTCATTGGTGCGAACATGATGACCGGGAGGAAACGTGGGAGCTTGAAAGCGAAATGAGGGAGCGTCATCCTCACCTCTTCGAGGATCTAAAGTGAGGTACGGAATTTAAGTTTTAAACTTAGTAGTTTCGCGAACGAAACTAAATTTTAGGGGTGGAGAATGTAACATACCACATCCCTCGTAAATCGTGCCGAGTTCCGTTGAAACGAGCGGAAAGCAGAGTTGAGTGAGTTAGAATGGACCCTAAGCGCATTAGAGTCCATAAGTGAAGCTAAAAGGGACCCGAGAGAGAAAATCAGAAAATCTGGCTAAGTCCCAAATTTTGTGCTCTCGGGGACCGGTCCCTAAAGGAGAGACCGGTCCCCGTACGCGTAGCCTGCCAGGAAACCCTGAGGCATCCGGTACCTGGTAGTGAGACCGGTCCTCGGGAGACCTGTCCCTGGGGGAGAGACCGGTCCCTCGAACGCAGCTAGCCAAAAACCAGAAAATTTGGCTAAGTCCTGGAAAACCCCCGTTCGAGAACCGGTCCCTGATCGGGGAGACCGGTCCCCGAAGGCGAAAAATGCCTAGTCTAGGCAGATCAATGGGAAACACGTGGAGGGGTTTAAATGCAATTGTTACAACACTATATATGGCCCATCCCCTCTTCCACAGCCATTTCTCTCCTCCTCTCTCATTTCCTCTCTTTCTCTCTCTAGAACTCCTCTAGAGCTTGGAGAAGAAGAAGAAGAACTTGGAGAAGAAGGTGTATTTGATGCTTTGGAGGTTCTAGGAGCTCTCCAACAAGAAGAATCTTGGTAGAGCTTGGACTAGAGGTAAGTTTTGTGAAGTTTTCCTCTAGGGTTTGGGTTTTGATTTAGAGAATTGGAGCTTTGTGCTCCTTAGGGGCTTTAGAGGCTCTTTTGAGCCATGAATGCCATGGTACCCATGAGAGCTCAAGGTGCTCTCATGGTGAATCCTTGGAAGTAATGTTAGGAGCCCTAGGGATGATTCCAAAGGTTTAGAAACCTCACTAAGATGCTTCTTAGATGGTCCTAAGCTATTGTTTGCTTAAGGTTGGGATCGATTCATGGGGAAACCCTAAATGTCATTATTAGGGCTTAAAAATTGGGGCTTTTGCCCTAGGATTGTTCGGGGACAAATTGACCTCGTAGAAATTTAATTGGGGGTGTTCTAAACACATTGGACAACTCCGTTTGACGAGACGAAAGTGTTTAAGTATAGTTCATGCGTAATTGGCCTAATAGGGCACTAATTTGGTTATAGGACGCGGAGTCCGCGTTCGTAGCGCTCGGGAGTCACCACATTCCACACCCACACGATCACTAGAGGTGGGGGGGGCACGCCGGAATCGTTGGATTCCCTTCTATGTCTATTTCTCTATTCTTGAGCATACGGTTGTTTATTCCTTCATGCATATTAGGGTTAATGCATATGTGAACTTTGATTGTTTTCATTATGTTATCGCAAGGGTACTTGAAAATAGAGAGAAATGAAACCATGATGGACATGTGTTGTGGAACCCTAGGTATTGCATGATAGTTGGACTTGGACTAAGCACAAGTAAACAATGGTGACAATGACAATAGAGAGATAGATTGGCTTGGACAAATGGATATTAAACATAGATTTAACTATAGTGACATTACGACGAGATCGACTAGAAAGTGGCATGAAAATATAAGTAGAAAACCTATCACAAAAGTGGCAAAGTGACATGTGGCTTAATATCCTCAACGTGGGGATTTGATCGACACTCATAATAAGTCTTGGCTTGAGGGAGGTCGCTCCCCCTCAAGCGGTGAGTTTCCGGAAATCGTCACCACAGGGAGCGAGCTCCCTGAAGACGGTCCCTCGGGTCGGTAGTGCTTGGAGCCTCCCCGTTAAAGAAAGGAATTTTGGGTTATGAGTTTTTGAGGTTAACAAGGTTAACCGGTAAGATTGGGTAAGAGTCAGAGCTTAATTATGATTTGAGCATGCATGCATTTTCCGTCATTGCATTGAGTATTTGTATCCACTGACATTCTTCTGCAGGCATAGTATTAGATGCATTAGTACTGGTTACTTTTCTTCCCTTGAAATACTTATGCCTGAATAGACCTAGTGGGTAAGTTGGCGAGGTCGGATGCCGAACCCACTGAAAATTTCGTTGTAGTTCTCACACCACTAACCTTACAGGTCCTAACACGAGCAGGGCGGCGGAGGACCAGGTAAGGGTATAGCGCCGTAGATAGCGGCCACCGTGACTTTATGCATTTTGTAGCCATTTCACTTTTGGTATACATGCATCAACTTTATTTTGTTGATTTAGAGATGTAAAGTTGTAAACAACCATGTAATTTGGTGGATGGCTAAATGTAAAAAGAAATGATGGTTGAATGGAATGTAATAATCTTATTTACTTGTATTTGGTTTAAATTTAATCAAATATCATATACATTGATTATTTAGCTTAGAACTTTCGCTTCCGTTGTTGCTTGCTCTCGTGCAGGCCTTATATTACATATGCAAATCCCTTGTTGATTGCTTATTTATTCATGTGGTTAGAGCCTTAGACGGACAGGAGAGGCTCTGTCCGTTCAGCGTCTGTTGATGTGACCCGAACCCGACCAAATTGGCGGAGATTGGAGCGTGACATAATCTATCATTCACCATTACACTTTCATATAAATTTTTCATTAAAAAATATAAAAAGATAGCCACATTACCCACAAGACATAAGATTGTTGTTGAGAACTGACCCTGATCCACGCGCGCGCGCACACATTATGAACTGGAATAAGTATATTTCAGAAATAAATCGCTTGGGAAAATTGATCGGTGAAAGAAACGTGTCTCAACTTCTTCAAGATACTTTCTACTGTATTATTTTCATCTAACAATGTATATACCTCATCTACATTGCAAGAAACACAACAAGAACTTATTACACTACAGATGCAGCATAACAGGAAAAAAAAAATCTTGGTTTTTGCATGCTTTCCACAAATGTTGTGCTAATAGAGTTAGCAGACAGTCCGGTACTTGCAAGTCTAATCTCGGCTCTTTGCAAGAATAAATGAGGTTTATAGCCTTGGACTGATATTGATAAGTCGAGTAATTCACAAGTTTGTATGCAATTGGAAGCCGTAAATTCAAACAAAAGCTTGCTAGAAAAAGAAGCCTTATCCAAGTATATAATTTTAATTAAACAACGGGTCCAGCATACCTGTGAGGTAATTAGTTAAACATATATCTGCTTTTTATTTTACATATAACATGAAGTCAAGATGAAATCCATCTATTGATTAACCCTTCAATGAGTATTTCTTTCCAGTAAAAGCCTGAAACTTAGGTTCTTCTTTCTTCGGAGGTTCTTCCTTCGTTTCTTTTGCAGGTGCCTACACAGACATTGGAAAGAAAATTCTGTTAGAACAAGCATAACCCTCCCATATCACCATTCGTTCTGAGCACAATGTCTCTCGATATACTAATAAAAGCAAAAGACTCAAAAAGCGCAAATGAAGAACATGTTGGAAGACACATTTGTTGGCATTCATAAATATCTTATTTAAAGTAATTTCGTTTGAATGTCGGAATAAGTTAACAAGTGATAACTTTTGCACTTGAGTATTTTCTTGTGTAATTGCAGGCTACATGAATTTGATTTTTTACTCGTTGGAAGGTATTGGCATGCGTCATTTGGCAGGACACTGTTTCACCGGTGAGTACGAGATAATTTATTTGAAGCCAAAAAAGTAACTTGAAGGTTGAATATGTTATATGCCTTACTAGACATAAGATGATACTCTTCATCTACCAAATACTATAAAAGCTTCTTGAGTAAATCAAATAGATACGTTGAAAAGATTCATCCGTTATCACTTGTCTGCTCAAGGAACGTGCAGTAAATGCTTGATGGAGAGCATGCAAAGATGTGTAAATTTGCATAGTATACACGGCCTCTAAATATTTTTTCCCTAAGTATGATCAATCACTTCACTGGTGGAATACAGGATCCCTAAAAACCATGACCATTGTGACCTTGCGATCAACTAAGATCAAACTCATAATGTATAATCATTAAACAAAAAACCCAAAATGAAGTTATCATCGGACAACTTGACATGAATATGACATCCAAACAAGGCCAGTTTATATGTTAAAACAAGTTCTCCATCGATAACTCAGACACTATAGGGATTTTCTTTGTGATCGCAACCTAGGAAGTTGCTTTCAATCAGTTGCAAGTTGCTAGTAGTCATGATTTTTCAAAATAATGCATTCCACCTATGAGGTGATTTATCCTATTCTAACAAAAATACTTGCGCCTTTGATATCCACTCAAACTCCAATTGCTGCAAAACTCCTGAGTAAACAAAGAAATGTAACAAACAAGATGTTGAAGTACCCAAACAGGCCCTTAGCCTCTTGTTTGTTACCAAGTGAAAGGATTCACAAACCTTTTGAGCTTCTTTTGGAGCACGAACTGCATTTGAGCCAAAGACAAGCTTTCCCGTCGTTTGACGTGAAGAGCTGTTTTCTGAAGTGGATGATGTAGTGGGCTTTCCACCATTAGTTCCTCCTCGGGGTTGCTGATTACCAGGGGAAGGGACAGGTGAAGTCTGATGCTTTGATGGTTTTCCATCTAAACGCCTCCCAGCGCCCGTGAAGGGGGTAAATTTTGGTTCTTCTTCAGTAACAGCTTCAGCATCCTGTGCTGAAATTGTCAAAGAGAAGCTCATTTATTGAGAAGGGAAATTAGTACAATGAAACTCTTGATTTGATTCCACCCAAGTGCATAAAGAACATAGAAAGAGATGTCTCCAATAAAGAAAGAACTAAGCAAAAATAGTAACATGCCTACAGCAGAAATTCTTAAAAGCAAACGGAAAATTGAGGCAAGTTTAGCATATAGCCAAGACTCAGATCATAATAAACCAAAATTCACTTTAACCCCTTGGTCAGGATCTAGTTGCATCAAACCCTCTTTTCAAATCAAATATCCCCTACCAAACAGCTTACAAGAGATTAAACTTAGGTAAAAATGTATTGAGACCCCGTCAACTATATGACATTCTGAAATAGGCCCCTCAAATTTATTTTTTCCAATTGAGATCAGCTTTTCATTTTTTGTACCTGGATGATTTTAGTCAAAAAGAATTGGCGATTTTAACAAATTTGTCATTGATGCCGTGAAGTTTAACGACTTAAATCATATTTTGGCAAATAAAACTGGACCACTTAGTGCTACTAGCTAATAAGGCTATTATATTTAGTAACATTTTTAGTAACTAGAAAAACTCAATTAAAACAAAAGAAATTGAAAGATAAGGCGGTGTCAATCAAAAAGATCAGAGGTGGCTATTTCAAAGTGGCCTTAGTCAAGGGGGTTTCCATACATTTTTACCAAAACTCTAAAACTTATTTGATCCTTTTATATTCTCTCATGTACCCTTTAATTTAATTTCCTACCTAGTCATTCAATATGTTCCTATAGATGATTTGTTGCACTCAGGAAACTGTTGAATCAATTCATCCCTATCTTTTAGTATTATTGTTTAATTTAATGATTAATCATTATCTAATTTCGAGGTCTAATTCTTAATATCACTATTCTCTTCCTTGACTTTTATTTTGTTCTCTCAATAAAATCTTGCTTCTGTTTGTATCTACAATTTTTATTTTCTATTGGTGCTCTTTTCCAGTAACAAAAGCTTATTTCCACTATTATCTCAATATCTACAAATTTTTTGCCTCCCCATCAGCTTCCTGCAAATTACATTGATTTCATTTGTAATTAATGTAGTTGCCAAGTCCATATTTTTATCTTGAAATGCTTCTGCACTTCAAGTCATAGGCCGTAGGCCTAATCAAGTTTTAGGCTAACCTCACACACTTTCTAAATGGGACAAGAATCTGTGATATACTATCACATATGAATCCTAATATGCAGTGCTATTCACAAAATGCCACATTCAGACAACAGAGATGTGCTTTCTCACATAAGGGAGATGTGTTCCAAGACAGCTAATCTATAAGAATTTATTCTACAATTCACGGTTAATTGTTCCTCTCAAGATACCTGTCTCCTTATCCCAGCTTGGAACAAGCTGAAACATAATAAACGTAATATCCTCCAAGTAAGACTCGCAAAGGTTAATCTGCTCACAATCAAACTCATTTAATCGAGCGTTAGGAGAATAACCAGGGACTCATCCTTTCAGTAACGAAAAACCTAAATGATTTAGACTAATTAAAAATTCCTATACCTCATATAACTAGGGCTTAATAAATCAAGCTCAATCTACAAAATGTAAAATCCAAACAAAGCCCCATTGGCTGATTACATGGCAAACTTCGATCCATTCACAAATTTATCATATTTTCTCGGTTCTGATGATTTCATAACTTCGACGGATGGCAACTTTGAAAGTTTACGCTCCTTATAAGAGCAGCAAAAACCTCACTTGACATAGCTAGCTAAGTGAAATCAAGTAATACCACAATTGTTCTGATTGTCGATGTTCATCATTTTTCAACCAACATTCTAAAATACGACCCATGATGAGACCACCAAAACAGCTGAAAAAATAATGCTTAAAAGTAGACAAGCACTCTTTCTTGAGGGTTGACATCAGGTTGGCAACTAGAAGTTGATATCTGTCAATTTGCTGAGATCCTTAAATTTGAATTGTGCTCTGACTGGCCCCATATTGTAGGGGGAAGGCTTGATAGATAATGTAAATAATACCGATAAGCCTAACTCAAAGAAAGCATGAAACGAGGAAACTGAGTATATGAATGGTGTGGTTGACCAAAAAAATGAAGCTACAGAATGAACTACCAAGAAAAAGGACTTCAATTAGTGAAAGAAAGGGAAGGAAAAACTGGCATAAAAAAACCTAGAATCACTACACAACAGATAATTAATGAGAGGAGAATTTTAGGAACAGGAAACAAGAAAAAATGGATCAGAGAGAGCCAAAATTGAACCTTTAGCTGGCGCTACACGTGAAGGAACAGAAGATTGTGGTCTCTCGGGTTCTTTATAGTCCAGTGGAGGTGCAAAGTCAACCTCACAATCTGTCTCAATAATACTTATTGCAGAGGAAGGCTTTGTTTCCACAATGTCGATATAGTATTTCTTATTATTATATGGAACCATGATACTGTCCCCTGTGGTTAAACAAGAGTAGTTCCTTAATGTCGTTTCCAAGCTGCAATCATTAGAAATAGCAACGGTTAATATATTTGACATATATCAATAAGGTGCACCAGAAGCATCAAAGTCAAAATGACTGGAAAAGTATAAGGAAATAGCTAACATGGCTTTAGGATTTGAGATATCTAGGAAGTCTTTTGTATGAGGTTGCAGTTTCACATATGTGCCCTTAGGAAGGGTAGCATTTTTGACAAGGACAATATCTCCCTCTTGTAAAAGTAGATTCTGCATCATCTGAAAAGATGAAAAAAAAAAGGATAACTTAACATATTCAGATAGATCAGAAAAACAGAATATCATGAAACAAAGCACTAGTCTGACCTACCCAGTATGGCATGTAAATCATGCCCTCCTCTGCAATGAACTCAAGAACGCCACAGTGTGAAACTCGTTGTGTTGCAGCATTTCGCAGTTCAAATAACATTGGATAATCAATATGGAGAGAAGCTGCAGGATAATATAGCAGGTTTATTATCGAAACAAGGAGAAACACTGTAATGAACGGCTTGTTGCCCACGATAAGGAAAATAAGGAATTCTTACTTTTCTTATACATAATGGAAACATATAAAATGGATTGTCAGAGAAAATAGGATAACAGTTTTACTTGTAATAGAAACAAGCCCAACTTACCAAGACGATCAAGAGCGGAGGGCGGCATTATGACTGAAAGAACAACAATGTTAGTTATCAGTTAAAACGCAATAATTTATTTTGTAAGTAATTTACACTTTGTCATTGAACTTATTGTGAAGTTCGCTTACATCACCAGACTTCAATATATTGCAAATATTTCTCTGAGCTTCAATTTCTATTTCAATTGGGTCCCCAGTCAAAACTCCATTGGATTTCAGAGAGAAGATGCCATGGCAGCTGATTCAGTTGCCAAATCATCTCAAGACTATTATGAAGTAACTTTCACATATCATTCCTCTAAAAAAACTAAACACAGTTTGGGGGAACAGAAATTGAAGTTGTGCTATAATTGCAAGACACTATGGGCATATTTGGTTCGCTCTTTATTGACCCTAGAATTGGAATAGGAATGGTTCAGTACGATTCAAGACGTTTTACATACCGTAATCCCATTTCGTTTCCGCTCCAGAATGGGAATACACTAACCCAGGTGAAAAGGAATCCAGCCTCAGACCTCGAATTGAGAATTTATTCCAGGCTTTCTAATTGTACGATGCACGCACGTGCGTGCACACATTCTTTTGCAGGAATCTCCAAAATCCATCTATCGTCTCTGCGGACCCTCTCAACCCTCGCAAAAGCAGATCCTCTCTCCCCCCACCCCCCCCTCTCTCTCTCCCTCTCTCTCTAATATAGTTATATACTAATTTATTATGAAAAGTCATTCCCCTCACTATTGTTTTTGTCTTGAAAATATTTCTTTGAGGCCACCATAGCATTGTTACTTTCTGTCAAGAAAAAAGGACCAAAAAATTTTGGGTTTTAATTTAAAAAATGATACAATAATTTTATATTAGAACAAAATATATGATCTTTCCGGAGAAGCGGTAACTATTTTGTAGTTTGAGATTTTTCTCTATAAATGTAATAATTGTAGGACTTTTATTTAATTTTCACCTCATGCAAAATTGATCATTTTTGTGGAGAAATTCAATTTCTCTTGTATCAAAGTGGTCTTCTTGCTAATGTGTCATGGGTTGGCAGCATAGGTGCTGATTTCGGGAGGTTGAGGTGTGTGTTCGGCACGAACAAAATTACAGAACCGGACCTCTTCGTGATTGGGTTATCATTTCATATGACTTTTTCTGTGATTTTCGGAAAAGGAAAGTCCTATGGGCAAGTACAATCAGTGATGACCATGATAAGCCAAGTTTTACCGAAACCGGAGTTCCAAGCGCGAAGTAATGGGCTTCTGAAGTCAACTCGTCACACGCAGTTTTTCAGCTGCGGGCAGAATTCGAATATTTGGAGGTTTTTTCACAATTCTGCTTAGGAGAGGCATATACCAGCAAGGAGTTAATATCCTTGGGATGTCGCACAATTTACCACATCCATATGAAGAACCCTAAGAGAACCTTCAGGGTTTTCGAAAAGAAAACCCTACCAGGTTGTCATTTGAAGGCCAACCCAACATTAAGTCAAGGATAAAATACTTTAAGCAAAAATATTGACCAATTTTTGAGATTTCATTGAAAACTGGGGTTGTTTAGGATGATCAAAGATGATTTCTAGGGACAAAAATCGGCACGACAACTGGTGTAAGGTAGTCACTATGCAAATATTCTCTAAATTACTAAAGTAAAATGGATTTTATCACAATAATTTATATTATTCTTTATAGTTGCATACTGAAGCAAAAGGGTTGTGGGGAGTTCCTTTTCCCTACTTAGACGACTTTCTGCAATCTTTGGTAAAGATAGGGCAATGGAGAAATCGAGACCTTTACAGATGATGTCCAAACTATAGAACATGAGGAATTAATTCGATCACGGAACAATCAAGTTGTGAACTTGAATGACAAAGAAGAAGAATTTGATATGTCCTGTACACAATCTCAAACAAGAAAGAGACAAACTCCAAGTAGTACCCAAAAAAGAAAAAAACTGAGAATTGCTAACACATCTGAAGTTAGGGAAGGAAATGAAATGAAAGGATATTTTCTAGATTTTAGTAAAATTGTAAGAGAAGTTATATCATAGATGACATCACATTTTTCTACTATTGCTGGTGCAATGACGTATAAAACAGAGCAGTGAAAAAGAATATGTCGAAAATGGTTGAGGAAGCGTCGAAGTTCAACATTTATCTGATAGGAAAAAAAATGAAGGCAATCAATATGTTATCAGTTTGAGCCTAAAAAGATTAATGCATTTTTCGCCATTACATTAGACTTGAGAGGACAGTTTTTACTTAGCCTTGTCAATCCAAATTCTGATGAATCCAGCCAAAATATTTAGAAAGTTATTTTTAGATTATGATATAATTATCTTAATTATGAGTAATTTTGTTTAGAATCTTATGAAACACTTTTTATGACATATTTATTTAGACTCTTTGGGATAATGATATATTACTTTGTACTATGTATCACGAACGTGGCTACAAGCCTCGCATGTCCATGTCAGCCACACCCATGTCTGTGTTGGACTCATGTCCGACACAGACGCGCCATGGACGCACATTCGACGCGCGTCCATAGCGCATCCCATTAAAGTTTTTTTATTTTACCTTTTTTATTGCATATATAATTTAAATGATAAATATTTTGGCTATTTGATAAATGCATACAAACTCTTTTTGGACGATACAAATAAATTATGTATAGTGAAAAAAAATTCTTAAAATATATGAACTATTAAAGAGAATTTTATTAATTTTAATTCGTACGAAAAATATAGCAATATTTTGGCAAAATTAATAATTTATATATAATAAATATATTATTATATAAATATTATAATGTTTTATTAGCGGTGCCCATGGCGTGTACGTGTCCTAATTTTTTCGAAGCTGTCGAGTCATCGTGTCTGAGTCGTGTCATGTCCCGCATCCGTGTCAATGTTCATGACGCCTCGATAACTTGACATTGTTATGAATAATTTTATTTGCAAATATATTATTTTGCTATTACATTGGTGAAAACAATATGACTTCTCTTCCCACCTGTTTTGTAAAGAATAATTCTAGTTCTTTACCTTTTTTAATTGTTAGAGTAATAGAATTATGTGATTTATATTTCACAATATAATCCTTATAAAAAATGATTGTGAATAAAAATAGTTTATTTTTATAGTAAATAATGCAAAATATAATATTTTCTCATGTTTCATTAATTATTTTATAACAAAATTTATTTTTTTTCATTATATTTTGAACGTAGTATTTTAAATGGTTAAAAGTAACTAAAATGCATTATAAGAGTAAAATTGGTTTATTAATTTGGTTTTGTTTCCGAAATCTACGTCAACCAAAAGCTGATAATGGGAATGGTTCATTCCAATTCCAATTAAGGTGGCGAACCAAATAAAATGGATGCAATAAGTCATTCTATAAAATGGATGCAATAAGTCATTCTGATTTCGATTCCAATCTATTCCAATTCCGATTCCAACTTCAAACCAAACACGCGACCCAAGTGAAATTGCAATGTAAGTTTAGCGAATGAAGATGTAATTTTTGCAAAGTTCCAAGCAAATACAAATAGATACAAGTGAAAAATACATACTTTTGTCACCAGTTTCAAGTTGTGGCTGCACAGATAAAAGAAGATAGAATTACTACTAGTATCTAACAACAACACTGGCTGCGCAGATAGAAGAAGATAAAATTACTGCAAGTATCTAACAACAATACTAATTGTTTAAACAAATTCCAGGTGTAATATAATTGCAGAAAACTGAAACAAGAGGACTACTAAATTCATGCTTCACAAACTATGGCTGCTATCTACTGAATATGATGTCCAGGAGCTACAAGACGATTACTTATATAAACATGCACATGAAGTACAAACTCTTAGGGAACTATTTATCATACACTTCGAAGAAATTGTACAGGATACCATCCAATACACTTTTAATCAGGCCACAGCAAAACAAGTTTAAAGCCATCCAAGGCACAATGAAAAGCCACAAATGTGCTAGATATAAATTATAGAACTACAATATCTTCTGTCTGCCCAGTCCAAAATAATTTCCAGACAAAAATTAAATGTACAACTAACTTGAATCTAATTCCCAGACAAAAATTCTAATTTTTTTCCCAAGTATTAAATGTGAATGAATCATGCTCGGTGAGAGAAGATTTTTGAACCTTGTCAATGAACGATGCAGGATAACAGCGATAGGTCTGCTCAAAAGAATTCCCATGATAACCGTATCCCTCGAAGAACTGTTGAGCAATTAAGAAACAAGAGATCTGAGAATATTATTGTTATTTAGCAACCCAAAAGACACCCACAAGACAACAGCGATAAAATAAAATGGACTTACAAGCACCAACTCAGCAATGTCCAGCATTTCAAAATGCGTAAAGAAACAAAAGAAAAGGTCAATATTGGCAAATTATGTTGTTTGATGAATGTAATTAGACATTGCCAACAGTAGTGATAGCTTATCATCTCTCCTGCAGACTCTTTTAAGTTCTGATTCAAGTAGTGATATACCAAACCAATTAAGTGATATGCTAAACATTAGAGGCAGTTTGTTAGTGACAATATATTCAGCTAAAGCAACATATTCATCCTGGCGCGCTTTCTCCTATTCATCCAGCTACACTTTCAAGTAATGAAGAGAGATTTGCAGGGAATAAGAACAGCTGGCATGGCATGTTTCCCACATTTTACCATCAAATAACACCAGCAGATACAATACTATTGCGAAAGAAGATTTTCTTGCTTCCTCTGTATTCCTCATTCAACAAACAACTTTAATCTATAACACTGTAGCGCGGACACAGCTATGATCGTTGCATGTCCGTGTTAGACTAGCACACCATGGACGCACACCAGTCCGACACAGACATGCCATGGATGCACGTTCAACACGCATCCATGGCGCATCCCATTAAAAAAAATTATTTTACTATTTTTAATGCATATATAATGTAAAATGATAAATATTTTGCCTTTCTGATGAATGCATACAAACTCTTTTTGGACGATATAAATAAACTATATATGGTGAAAATTTTCTTTTCTTAAAATATATGAACTATCAATAAGAATTTTATTAAATTACATTCGTATCCAAAATATAGCAATATTTTGGCAAAATAAATATTTTATATGTAATAAATATATATTATTATATTAATAACATTATATTTTATTGGCAGTGTCCATGGCGTGTCCATGTCCTAGGTTTCTTGAAGATGTCGAGTGGCTGTGTTCGAGTCGTGACGTGTCGTGTCGTATCCCATGTACCATGTTCATGTTCGTCTCCATGTCCATGTCCATGTCCGTATCCGTAACACTTAGATCTATAATAATCTCCTCTTTCCAGTGAGTAGAGCTTTCCTGACTACTATCTTACAAAGTACTAATTCCTCAATAACTAAGAAAAGAAAACCATCATAAATAAGACAAGATCACATTGCCGTGAAATTTCACAATTATGTTAACAGCTCTCAACCCTTATGACACCACCAGAATTTTGAAAATAAATACTTTTCTATTTGTTAAAGAATGTGAAAAATCCGTCATTCTCCAAAAGCCACCAGAGAATAGTGTTTGTAACATTTATATTCAACACTCCCCCTCTGGACAACGGACTTTTTGATAGGCCGCCCAAAATGTGGACGAATTAAATGGAAGGAAATTAAATAAAACTAGGAAGCTGGTGGGAATCGAAATTAGGACTCTTTCTCTAATACCATGTTAAAGAATGTCAAACAACCATTGTTCTCTAAAAGCTTAAGCTACTAGAGAACAGTGTTTTTAATATTTATATTAAACTCTATTTAACTCCACACTAGTAGTTAAATTTTTTTACTTCGTTAGTTTGATACTCAACAGCTAAATTTCTTTTCAACGAAAATAGACAACCACAAAACATATCATTCTGTAAGTCCAATATGCACGTCTACCTTAATTCCTGTAACTAATGTTACCTAGAACTTGAATGAGTTCGGAAAAGAAATCTTAGGAACACTATACAAAGGGAGTAAGATTAGTCAGATCGCTAATACAATTTGTTGTTTGATTTGGAACGTCAATAGGGATTGACAAATACATAAAACTATAATTTCCATAACATTACGAAGCAATTTTTTCTTCTTTTAAGGTTGGATAAGGTATTTTTTCCCCTAATAAAAGTTGGCCTTTTTCCTTTCACAGTTTCTATTTTTATTTTTACCCTTCTGTCCTATAAAACAAGTATCATTAAGGCTACTACTAAACCAAATCTAGGAAGCCAATTCTTGGTTTGCGACTTTTGTCATCGGGCTTGTGAGCCCTCCATGAATTGGAATGTATTACCTAAATTGGGATTCGAAAAGGGGGTAATGTGATCCCGGTAATACCATGGTTCTAATTTCATATCCATTCCCTGTCTAGGCTGATGGTTAATAATTACAAACTCCAATGCAGTTATACCCATAATGTTTCCTATTTAGATAATTTTAAAACTACAACTACATGAGTGTTGATTGACAGGTTCAAGCTATGGACCAAAACCTCTAGCATAACTGACGTAGGAGCTTTAATATTATGTTTTACTTTTCAATTGTTTTATTTATTTTATTTAGTTAGTTGTCATGTGACTAGCATGTGACTTATTATTATGTTTTGATGGTTAAGATTTAAAGTTAGCCAATAAGTCATAATCAAGGGCTGATATTGAATAGCACCTTGTTACCCTAATATGAAAGGGATGCAAATCAGGTTACGACTATTTTTTATCATCTTTTCAATATATCTAAGAAACTAGTGGTTTTTTTAAAACCCTAACTATTCCATCTTTATTCATAGTCCCTATTAGCCTATATATTTGCTCGTTGTTTTCCTCCCATACTACGTCATTCTTGGTATCAAAGCCATCGTCGGACGTGGAAGAGGATGCGGAAGAGGAAATCAAGGTCAGCAAGCAGATATGGCTTAGATGCGACATATGAATGAAGATTTGTCGCGGGCTGTACAAGCCTTGCAGCAGCAGGAACCTTTGGTGGCCTGTATGGAGAATCCGGAAGGTGACCACGACCCTGTAGACATGCTGGAAGGTAGTCTAGAGGATGAAACTAATCAAGAAAACTTTGAAAATCCCTTTCATGATGCTAGAACTACAAATAATGCAGTGCGAGGTGGATTGGAGGAGCAATTGCTGCATGCCCTTGATCTAAATAGCGGTGGAATCAAGATTGAAGTTGCTGATTTCTATGGAAAGATGCACACAGAAGATTATCTAGATTAGGAAGCTAGTATAGAGAATTATTTTGAGTGGAAACCCATGGCTGAGAATAGGAAGGTTTTGTTCGTGAAGCTTAAATTGAAGGGCACTGCACTTCAATGGTGGAAGAGGGTTGAAGAGCAACGTGCACGACAAGGTAAGCCAAAAGTTAGCACTTGGGAACAAATGAAAATAAAGTTGCAGAAGGAATTTTTACCAGCTGATTATACAATGGAGCAGTATGAGAAGTTCCATTCATTGAAACAGCGGAGTATGAATGTAGAAGAGTATAATTCTGAGTTCTACAATTTATCGATTCAAGAGGGGTTGAATAAGACAAATGAGCAAGTGACTTCTCGTTGCCTTGCCGAACTAAACCCTTCTATTAGAGACGAGATAGGAGTTGTTCGTTTGCTCAGTCTTGAAGATGCTCGACAATGTGCCTTGTTAGCGGAGAAGTGAGTGCCGCAATATGGTGCAAGAAAGCCTATGGTAGGAAGAACAACAGATGCAACACAAAGAGGCTTTGGGGCTGTTCGAAATGTTAAAAGTGAACAAACACCTCAACGAACCAACCAATAAACCTATGAAAATAATAGACCAAGTGGTTGAGGTGCAAGTAATTTTGAACCGAATGATAAAGGAAAGACTATAGTGCGGTATGGTGCACAAAACCATTCAAGCTCCACTGTCTCTAAAGGGGGCAGCAGCTCACAAATTTGGTGTTTCACTTGTAGTGAAAAGGGTCATAACTCTTATGCATGTCCGGAACGACAGGTGAACCTACCAGAGATAGAGGACAATGAATATGAAGAGTCGGAGCCAATTTATGATGATTATGTGGAAGACAGTGAAGAAATAGACATCCATCCAGTTCAAGGGGAGTCATTGGTGGTTCGACGAGTGATGACAACCGCAGTTAAAGAAGAGGAGGAAGATTGGAGGTGACGTAGCATTTTTCGAACTCGTGTTTCTTTGTGGTGGGAAGGTGTGTGACCTAGTTATTGATGGAGGAAGTATGGAGAATGTTATTTCAAAAGATGCAGTAGAAAAATTGAAGTTGCCCATCGAAAAACATCCTCAACCGTACAAGATCCGTTGGCTCAAGAAAGGCAATGAAATACCGGTTACATCTCGTTGTTTGGTGAGGTTCACATTGGGAGGTAATTTGGATGATGAAGCTTCGTGTGATGTTGTGCCTATGGATGTTGGTCATATACTTGTGGGAAGACTTGGTTATATGATCATGACATGGAACATCATGCTAAGCCGAACACTTATTCCTTCTATAGAGGCAACAAGAAGTATACCTTGCATCCATTAAAGGAAGAAGTAAAACAACTTGCTGGTGGTTCAAAAAACAGCAAGGTTAATGGCTTTTTATCTGCTGAACAATTTGAAATTGAGTGCCGAGAAACGGGGATTGCATAATGCCTTAGTAAACAAAATAGTAAAAAGTGACCAGATTATAAAATTCCAGCAACAACAACCTAAAATTCAGCAATTGTTGAAGGATTTTTCAGATCCGGTTAGTGATGACTTACCACAAGGTTTACCACCAATTAGGAGCATTCAACATGCCAACGATTTAGTTCCAAGTGCCTCTTTACCAAATCTGCCAGCATATAGATTGCCCCCTGTACAACGGACCGAGATGCAAAGACAAGTTGAGGAGTTGTTAGCCAAGGGTTTGGTGCGAGAAAGCAAAAGTACAGGTGCTTGTCCAGCTTTGCTAGCCCCAAAGAAAGATGGGTCTTGGAGAACGGACGTGGATAGTCGTGTCATCAATAAAATTATACTATAAAATACAGATTCCCAATCCCTCGCTTGAACGATATGCTTGATCAATTAACTGGTTCTATGTGTATACGAAGATAGACCTAAAGAGTGGGTATCATCAAATCAGGTTGAGGATTGGTGATGAATGGAAGACGGCATTCAAAACAACGGATGGCTTGTATGAATGGCTAGTGATGCCATTCGGACTCTCTAATGCGCAGAGTTCACACGTTTATGTGAGTCATGATTGAGGTATTGAAACCTTTCTTAAACAAATTTGTTGTTGTCTATGTCGATGATATTCTAATCTATAGCCGGAGTGTGGAAGAACACTTAGTTCACTTGCACCTAGTTTTGGAGGTACTCCAACAAGAGCAACTCTTTATAAACCTGAAGAAATGTTCTTTCATGCACCATGAGGTTGTGTTTTTGGGGTTTATTATTTCAGCTGAAAGCATAAAACCTGATCCGGAAAAGGTGCAGGCCATTAGGGAGTGGCCTATACCACGAACCATTAAATAAGTTCGAAGTTTCCATGGGTTAGCTTCTTTTTGTAGGAGGTTCATAAAGAATTTCAGCTCCGTTGTGAGTCCTATAACTGAATGTTTGAGAATTTCAGCTCCGTTGTGAGTCCTATAACTGAATGTTTGACGAAGGATAATTTCGAGTGGCCGAATTAGCCCAAAGAGCCTTTGAACACATTAAGACTATGATGGCTGAAGCACCGGTTCTTTCATTACCTGATTTTGAAAAACTATTTATTGTGGAGTGTGATTCATAATGCATTTCATACTGGAAACGGGGCAATTCTTAGTCAAGATGAGAAGCCCATAGAGTTTTTCAGCGAGAAACTATCCGATGCTAAACGACGTTATTCCACCTATGACATGGAGTTTTATGCTTTGGTGAGAGGGCTATTCAGCACTGGGAGCATTATTTGGCTTATTGGGAGTTTGTGGTTTATTCTGATCATCAAGCTTTAAGGTACTTTGAGTTCTAAGAAGAAACTTAATGCACGTCATGCCAAGAAGAGTTCTTACCTTGATGAGTTCAATTTTTCATTAAAATACAAGTCGGGGGAGTCTAACATTGTGGCAGAATAGGACAATCAAGAAGACGCCATTTGAAGCTGCATATGGACTCAAACCGCAACATGTACTTGACTTAGTTCCTTTGCCTTTGGGAGCTAGAGTTAGTGATGATGGAGAGGCATTTGCAGATCATATCCGACGAGTTCATGAGGAAGTTAAGGCTGCCTTGAAAACCAACAATGAAATTTATGCGAATACAGCCAATCTACATCGTCGTTCCAAGAATTTGAAGAGGGGGATTTGGTCCTTGTGCACTTGAGGAAGGAAGGTTTTCCTAAAGGCACATACCACAAGCAAAAGTCAAGGAAATTTGGAGCTTACTTAATTGAGCTACCATCAGATTTATAGATCCAACCCGTTTCTAATGTTTTCGATCTATATTCATTTGAGGGTTTTGATAGAGAAGTGGCTAAAGTTGCAGATCAATTTCAGCAGTATCCAAATATTCAATCCAAGGTTATTGAAGATGTTTTAGATGTTAAAGACGGCAAATCTCAAAAGGGGTAACCAGTATAGAATATTTCTGGTGAAGTGGTTGGGAAAACCAGCTAGTGAGAGTACGTGGATAACTGAAGATGAATTACTGAAGATTGATTCAGAGATGTATGATGAAGTCGTGAAGGTTTTCTCACCGGAGTCGAGTTTTCCAAGCTGGGGAGATTGACGCAGGAGCTTTAATATTATGTTTTACTTTCCAATTGTTTTCTTTATTTTATTTAGTTGTCATGTGACTAGCCTGTGACTTATTATTATGTTTTGCCTGTGACTTATTATTATGTTTTGATGGTTAGGATTTAAAGTTAGCCATAAGTCATAATCAAGGGCTGGTATTGAATAGCACCTTGTAACCCTAATATAAAAGGGATGCAAATCAGGTTACAGCTATTTTTTATCATCTTTTCGATATATCTAAGAAACTAGTGGTTTTTTTTAAAACCCTAACTATTCCATCTTTATTCATAGTCCCTATTAGCCTACATCCAATTATTTGCTCACTGTTTTCCTTCCATACTACATCAATAACCCTACCCTACAACTAGCTTGACCAATGTAGGCAGCAGTCAGCTCGAGACTGCTATATATCAAACCAGCAGAGCATGATTGGGCATTTATTTGTCTTAGCATAGAAATTTGCCTGCGTCTAACCAGACATTTTTGTCTGTTCCTTTTGGGACTTCAATAGGACAAATACAAGCTTGGTCTCATGCTGGGTCATTCCAATAAAACCCTCAGATAACAAGTGTGGGAAGCAGCAGCCAAAATAGAAAACCAAGAACTGTAAAGAGTATAGTCATATAGAGGACATCTACTGCATATAATTTTAATAAATTTAAAGTATGAGAAACCTAGTTATGAGGGATAAGAGTGCTCGCCACTGATGATTATATTCTTCAGTTCGCCATTCCATCTTCCTACCGCCTAATGTGTAGGCAATGATCTACCAATAAATTAATTAACATTCTTGACCATAAACATTCTAAGAAAAACCGTGGCAAGATCCTCATCTTTACGGAGTGAACAGTTGTTACAAAATTAGTTTTTTCTACAGCACTATGTAAAGCAATGTCATATTTCTCGCTCTTGTAACATGTTAATGACAAACAAGGCTACAATAAATCTATCAAAGAAACTAACGCTATATGATGTAAGTAAAGGCTATCATAAATCTAAGGTAGCGTCTGGTTCGGGAACAAGGGGGGAAAAAGCCCTTGTTCCCCCCTTTGTTCCCAAACGCCGCGTTTGGGAACCGGAAACTACTCTGGAATAAGCTGGTATAAGGCTAGAACTGCTATTCCACCCTTTTTCTGGAACAAGCTTGTTCCCGAATTAGAATAAGGTTAATTAAAGTCTAAATTTAATTTTAATGATCGTAAATCATTAATTAATCTAATTAATATATTTAAATTATTATTTATTGCTTAAATAATAAAATAATTAATTAATTTATTATTTATAATTAATTATTAATAATTATTAATCTTAATAATTAGATAATCAATATTATTATTAATTTCTTATTTATAATTAATTATTAATAATTTTTATTATTTATTAATAAATATTATTATTAATAATTAGATATTCGATATTATTATTAATTAATCATTATTACTAATAATTAGATAATCGATATTATTATTAATTTATTATTTATAATTATTTATTAATATTTATTATTTATTTAATAATTTAATAATTATTAATTAGATAATCAATATTATTATTTAATAATTAATTATTAATAATTATTAATAATTATTATTATTTATAATTAATTATTAATAATTTATTCATTATTTATTTTTAAGTAATATTTTGATGGTAATTAATTATATAATATAATTTTTAATTTCAAATTATAACTCTTATTCCTCTTGTTCCAATCTAACCATTCAAACACTATTTACCTGATTTCTAGGAACAACCAAATTTTCATCCAAACACAAAATTGGTCTAATTCTTGCTTATACCTGAGCTTGTACCTATCCCTGAAATAAGCAGTTCTTACTTATACCCGAACCAAACGCAGCCTTATAAGAAATTAAGAACTATCATTTCCTACACTATGCAAGATCCACGTAGATAACTCAATAGTCCAAATATACCATTTCACAAGGAACGATGACGCAACTCAAATCTCAAATTTTAATTTCAAATTTGAATATTTAAATTTTTAAATTTTGTATTTTGAATTCTCAAACAGTTTGTTAGGTCGATTAGATTAGTTATTAGGGTACGTATGGTTGGTTTTGAAGTTTCAATTTTTAAAATTAGGTTGTTATCAATAATTTTTAAATTTTAGGAGTTTAGTTGGTTAATTGCCATAAAATAAGCCTTTTAGGCTTAAGATTTGTAGTAAGTTTTTGTTGAAGAAAGAAAAGTTGGGTATTTCGAAGAGTTCCCCGAAGTTTCCTCTCTCTCTCTCTCATCTGCCTTCCTAAAGTTTGATGAATCCTTATTCTACATATTGTACTATTTTCTTTCTCCATTTTCTTTTTCCCTCCTTTTTTTTTCCCCTGGCACTACAATATCACAGTGCTACAACACTGTTAAAGTAACTGCTACAAAACTCTGCTACAGTGCTGCTTGCATCAATTTGGTATCAAAGCAAGTGTGAGTCCTAGTAATTCTTATTGTCATGGTTTCTAATGTTAAATTAAATAGTCGATTTGAGAATCTTTCCCAAGATTATGATTTATGAGAGTACCAATCATTCCATCCAACAATTAAATAAGCGTGTAGCTGCTATAAAAGGCCACCTCCATTCTATACAGGCTACATTATATATTCTTGTTGCCAATATCTAATCCCCTTTGCTAGAGTCAGGATCATATTCATGCACCTTTAAGTCTCAAGACGACACTAATGACTAATTTACCTAACACTCCACCAATTCAACCACCTCCTCCTATTAACCACAACCAAACTAGTGAATCTAACTGAGTAAGATTAGAAGTTCTCAATTTTCGTGGAGATCATGATCCAGAGATCTTTCATGATTGGTTACATAGTCTCGACCTTTATTTTAAATGATACAGAGTACGCAATGAGAGAAATTGCTGTTTGCAGAAGCTAAGCTCAAAGGGAATGCTCGCCATCTAGCGGACTAAGTTCAAATAACTTCACTATTCTACCCGTACAGAGCTGGGATGATATGTTAACAGCACTATCCCATCAATTTATCCTGCCTAATGACAAGCAATGGTTGCACCTTCAATTTACACAGCTAGTGAAAGGTAGCATGACCATGGAAGAGTACACCTCCAAATTCTACAGTTTTGCCACAAGATCTGAATTCCCTTGGAATGAGGATGCCATGATATCCATGCACTATCAAGGCCTAACTCCTCAAATCTATACAAGCATCTCTACGCTGTCTGATGCAGTAAAGGTAGTGCTTCAATAAGAAGATGATGTGAAGACATGAAACCTCCACAAGGCATCATCATCAAGAATTGAACTCAGATCAGCTCGATTGGCCTCACTGGCAAGTCAATCATATTTGAAAAAAATCAACGCAACCAACAGCTTCCACAGCTCTTCCAAACAACCTATTCAATCAACACAAAAGCCAGTAAGATAGAGCAACAATAACAACATTAGTACCACTCTTGTAAAGGGTCTGGGCATATTTCAGCGCAATGTCCCAATCGTGTTGTGGCACTCGCCAATTGTGAAATGAAAGAAGCGTCTCTTGAGCAGGTATATGTAGTTGAGGAAAATGAAGAAAGTAAAGAATAGTTGGACGAACACAATTACCTAGTTCTTTAACCACTACTCGCTACCAACAAAGTCGAAGATCAAGAAGATTGGAAGAGAACGAGCATCTTCAAAGCTTAAGTTTAGTGCAACGGACAGGTATGCAATATTGTGATTGATTCTGGTAATTGTACTGATGTTGTTTCTGAGAATGCAGTAAAGAAGCTTAAGTTGGAGACAGAACGACACCCGGAACCATATAAGGTTGCATAGGCTAAGCGTGGAGCACCAGTGCCTCCTTACATAATGCATACACCATCAGCAAAATCACTAACACAGTATAACGCGATGTCCTCCCTGTAAAGGTTTGCCACATTCTCCTGGGAAGACCAAGGTTATATGATCGGAAGGACAACATGATGGCTACCAAAACTCGTGCTCCTTCCAAATTGGCAACAAGAAAATGACATACATACCAGCTAAGGACGGCCAGCCAATCAAATTGAAGAAGACGACAGGGACATTTCTCTTGAAAAGGGTCGATTGGAGGAACAATGCAATTTCAATTGAAGATAAATATTTCACTGCACTGCCAAAGGTGGTCGTAATGGATGCAAGAATAGGAGAAGAGAGCATAACAATCAAGTTGAACCATCAACTAACTAGAAAGGCATTCTCAGACCATATCTTGGGTGGAGCAACTAAAATGGATTACGTGCATCAAGGACGAGCATTCTGCAGTTGAAGCGAAAATGATGTAACTCAAATCTCAAATTTTAACATCAAAATTAGAATACTTGAATTCTGAATGTTCGAATTTTCTATTTTGAATTCTGAAATAGTTTGTTATGCTGATTAGTCTAGTAAGGCTAAAAGGGTAAGTATCGTTGATTTCGAAGTTTCAAATTTTAAAATTAGGTTGCTTCCTACTTAAAGGATATCATTACTAAAATCTAACTTTAATCCAATTCTTTGCCTCTACTCTTGCGTGTTTCCTTGTTGCATAAGCTGCCAACAAATTAGAAAGTGAAACAACAAGTTTTGAATAGCGACCGCTACGCCCGCCACAACGGTTATAACGGAATTGTATGCAACCGCTACACTATAACATTTAAAGTGGGATTTAGCAGAGCGGATTCATAGCGGTTGCTTTAGCGGCATCAGGCTCACTTTAGCGGGCACTATAAAGTGGGGTCGAAGCGAGCGCTATGGGTGCAAAAGTTTGGACATTGTAAATGGGGCAAAATTTCTAATTGGGATGGATTTTGACGTTAATAAAATGATCAAAACTCTATAAGTGGATAGATTTTCTAGCTTTTTGGCCCTGTTTGGATGTTAGAATAAGTTATCCTTGAATAACTTATTTGGTATGAAGTTTTTCTATGTCATTGGAGGCAAAAAGTTTAATTTTTGCTCCTTGAAAGGCCTCGTCATCCATAATTTGGTAGGATATTTATTACACCTACAATGTGATTTATCTTATTCCAAAAAATACAAGTGGAATATATTATTCCATTTTAGACGTCTGATCGCATTTCTTATATACCAAATACCAACTTCTTGAGTAAATCAAAATTATATCCGAAAAAAGATATCCACGCATCCAAACAGGACCTTCGTCTTTTTGGTTTGTTAAGTCATAATATTATGAAGTTAGTCTTACAAATAATGACACTAAACATGTATAGGTTTGCAATACTAGGAAAAGGTAATGGTTATTTGTAATTTCTTCAAAATGTATTTTCTATTAGTAATATAGACATACAAAGTAGTTTTATGTGAAACCCGCTATGGGTTCGTAGCGGCAGCTATGGCCGACCGCTATCTGCTTTTTGCTATGAGACCCCTCAAACGCTATGTACCCTCTACCGCTATTTACAACCTCGGAAATGACATCCTTAATTTTCCGTAGTAACCATAAATACATACTTGATTAATAAGTTACACCACTAGTCACTAATCTATAACGACCCGACCCGCTAGCAATAATAACTCGTTGAGCCCAAACCAACGGTCCAAAATTCTTAAGCACAGTTATTTATACTAGCATGTCCGTCATTTATAAACCCATCACACTGCCACATTATCCGATGTGAGACTATTGGAATGTCACATGCTCCCCTTGTTTAGGCCCCGACATCCTCGTCAGCCCCGCCCAATCACACATAGAAACCCAGATTCATCAAGCGAGGTGAGATCCATCTCACATTTCCGGCTAGTTATCAGGCTCTGATATCAAATTTAACGACCCGATCTAGCAGCTTAAGCGCAGTTATTTATACTAGTGTGTCCGTCACTTATAAACCCATCACACTGCCACATTATCCGATGTGAGACTATTGGAATGTCACATGCTCCCCTTGTTTAGGCCCCGACATCCTCGTCAACCCCACCCAATCACACACAGAACCCAAGATTCATCAAGCGATGTGAGATCTATCTCACATTTCCGACTAGTTATTATCAGGCTCTGATATCAAATGTAACGACCCGATCCGCTAGAAAATAATAACTCGTTGAGCCCAAGCCAACACCCCAAAATGCTTAACCCCGGTTAGTTATAATAGTGTCTCCGTCACTTATAAACACATCACTCTCCCACATTATCTGATATGGGACTACTGGGGTGACTGTGTCACATAATCTCTACACATTAAATGGTGCATACATGTGACATTACTGTTATACTATGTCGGCAAAATAACCGCATCAAAATTTAGTCCTACCCCCAGTTTATTGTGTGCTCAATCAGTTAAGGGAACACAATTATAGTGTTTTGGACCTCAGCAACTTGGTTAGTGCAAAGTGTGGGCAACTAGTCAGTATGTTTGTAGAGTGTCGAGTCGCATTGGAGCCGTTTTGGCACAAAATGGATGCCAAAATAAATTCAGGATTGAAAAACCTAATGAAACTAAAGTTTCCAGAGGTTTCAAACACCCAAAAGGTATTTAGGGCGCTTGAATGACCTATGCGGGCTTGGATGTGAATTCGGATCCTAGTTTTGAACGCCCAGATGTACTGTAGCAATCTAGATATGGGTTGGTGATGATCTGACAGTTGTGATGACACGTGCACAGTGACTCACAAGTGTTTCGGCCGCAGGAGTCCAGGCGCCTAAAAGTTTCACGCTGAGTTACGTAGAACCAAGCCTCTCACCAGGCACCCAAAAGAGATTTGGACGAAGCAACATAAAACCTAACTTCTATCCGAATGCCCGAAGGGGGGATTTAGGTAGAGTTACGATGGGTTCAAACACCCGAAAGTTAAGTTCGGGGCACCCGAAAACTCGTATTTGAGCTGAGGAGGTTATTTTCTAAATTTATGAGGGCTAGGTTGCAATTGTTCTTTGCTTATAAATAGTTCAACTGAGCCTCCTCTTCACTATTTTCTGTCCCTTGGCAACCAAAATCTCCATTACCCCTGTTCTTCTCCTTTTATCTTTCTTCTTCCTCTGTTGGAGCTAAAGCAAAGTGCATTGCTAGACTAGCGTGGAGTTGGATTTTCCTCTACAGTGATGCTAGGACCAGTTCATGGCTGAGGAGGAGGAGAGGTTCTTGGACCTTCTTCATTGGGTTTTTTTATGTTGGTTCATGGTTCCATCTAGTAGTTTTGGAGTTGGATTTTATTGGTTTTAATCCAGTTTTTGAGCAGTGGATTTTTCTACTAGTTTTTAAAGAGTGATTTTGTTGTTGATTTTCTTATTGGTTCCTGAGGCAGTGAGGAAGTGTTTTTGGATTGGTTTTTCCTTCACTTTGGACCAGCATTTTTCTAGGTGGGTTTAATTTACCTAAATGATGGATTCCCCCTATGTATTTTATCGAATTATGCATGAATGTAACCAGGGATTAATTCTTGTATAGACTTTACTACTGGACATGGATTATTGTCAACATGAATGCGGTTACATGGGTTTACTACTTGTATCTAAAAGCTAGCCTAACTGCCATCTAATTGAACCTCAGTTTACTATATTTATACTGTTTGTTCCTAGTAGCTATGAACAATATTATCAGTATTGCATTACCTGTGAGTTGGACTTATGCCCGGGATTTAGGCGATGACAGTTAGTGGGCAGCTTGAGATTTATTATCGTCGTGGGTCAATACGGCAGTTATAGACGGTGATATATGTACCGGATTGTGCCAAGGGCACCTCGATAGTAGTTATTATGATCTGGTTAATCATTTGAATATGACTATAGCCAGCAGGAGCCCCATTATGTTCGACTGTGTTACTATGATACTCGAGTGGGTCGCCCCTAAAGTGCCCCTCCGGAGGCTGGCAACAAATTTAGTAGATAGGTTGCCTCTTCATCGACAGACTACCGAGCTTTGGTGGGGGCCAGGTGTGAGGCGGGAGCAAGCTTGACCCGACTTACGAGTCGGCTGGTGTTATTGGGTACAATTTGGTTATCTAATAGCTAGTTGATGCATACTATCCATGATTTACTGTTTTCGACAATTGTAGTATAAAGGTATGGTAGTGGTAGTTACCTTTCAGCAATTACTTATTTATTCAGCTTTATTTACTATCTTTGCCTCTAGTAGGGTAGGTTGTTTTCCTCGGTGACAGTACCCATTGGAAACACAGTTTACTAGTTTTCACACCCTCTTTTTGTCGTTTTCCTATTTCAGAGCCCTTAGCTCTTGCTGTTGTTGATGGAAGTAAGAAAATCGCGGGATAGATGGCGTCTCCTATTCAGGTCAACTGTGCCAGTGGAGGACCCAATAGACATAACTTTATTTTGGGAGCATACTGTACATATTGGGCTGGCATCGCAAGCGAAGATGTATTTATTTTCAGTTATATCCGAGAGATGGTTGACATATTTTGGATGTTATTTATGTACAATATCGCTTTATGTTTTCGTTTCTATGATGCTATGATACATGAGAGTTATGGACTCCTAGGAATTGACGAATTGTACAGTTGTGGACTCACATTCGATGCCACGCCATGTCATTGCTGTTGACAGATCAAAGAAACATTGGAGAAGCCAAGATAGGTCCTAATAGCAGTTGAAAACGACACTCGATGCCTAGAAGCCCTATCAGAACCATCCAGCATAACTTGGGTAGTACCACTCATCAAAGTCCCGTGCCACTAGCCAATATCCAATCAAGACAGCATGGCATGTTTGTCACAGGGACATGCCATCGAGAACAAAAATTTGGAGTTTTTATATATATTTCTAACACGTGCCTACAAAGAGTTCAACTTGGATTGCCCGACATGACAAAAAGATGGACACGACAATAAATTGTCTCCATATTAAGTAGTTAACTAGGGCTACATTTGGGTCGGGTATAAGTAAGAACTGCTTATTCTAAGGATAGGTACAAGTTCAGGTATAAGCAGGAACTAGACCAAATTTGTGTTTGGATGAAAATTGGGTTGTTCCTAGGATTAAGATAAATAGTGCGGTTAGATTGGAACAAGAGAAATAAGAGTTATAATTTGAAATTAAAATTATATTATCTAATTAATTAACATCAAAATATTACTTAAAAATAAATAATAAATAAATTATTAATAATTAATTATAAATATTAATAATTATTAATAATTAATTTATAAATAATAAAATAATAATATCGATTATCTAATTAGTAATAATAATTATTATTAATAATTATTAATAAATAATTATAAATAATGAATTAATAATAATATCGATTATCTAATTATTAGTAATAATTATTAATAAGTATTAATTTATAATAATATCGATTATCTAATTATTAATAATAATATTTATTAATAAATAATAATTACCAACCGTCCCTAGTGCAAGTGGCAAAGGCTTGGGGGTTGGTATCCGAGACCCAAGTTTGAATCCTTGTTGATTCACATTTCCAGCTAAGTTTATTTCTAAATGAAATAAACGAAGCGGATAACATGCTACCTTCCTCTAAAAAAAATAATAATTAAATAATAATAAATATAAAAATTATTAATAATAAATATAAATAATAATTTAATAATATTAATTATCAAATTATTAATAATTAATTATAAATAACAAATTAATAATAATATCGATTATCTAATAATTAAGAATAATAATTATTAATAATTAAATATAAATAATAAACTTAATAATAATTATTATCTAATTATTAATAATTCATTATTTTATTATTTAAGCAATAAATAATAATTGAAATATATAATTAGATTAATTAATGATTTACGATCATTAAAATTAAATTTAGACTTTAATTAACCTTGTTCTCATCCGGGAACAAGCTTGTTCCAAGAAAAGGTGGAACAGCAGTTCCAGCTTATACCAGCTTATTCTAGAAAACTCGAAAAATACTGTTCCCAGGAACCAAACACGGCGTTTGGGAACAAAGAGGGGAACAAGGGCCCCCCCTTGTTCCCGAACAAACGCTACCTAGTAGACCAATCAATGCATGGACTCAATCAAAATATGCTTTTGTTTCATTGGGCTCCAATTTTAAGTCAATAGAAGAGGACCTAATCTAGTGGATTTTATACAAACAAAACTCACATAAGGCTACTTAAGCCCCTGTAGTTACGGAATATCGACACTCTTTTGTCTCTTAATAGTTTATTCCTAAATAAAGGTTCAGGGATCTTGAGAGAAGCTTCATGAAGAAGGTAGCACTCAAGTGCCAGGCTCATAAAGAGAGATTCCAAATAAAGGTTTCATGCAGCAGTTACCTGGTGGAGTGCAGGTGTTATATCTTTCTCTTTGGCTATTAAATTCTCTTCTCCTACATCCATTCCTTCCTCTCCATTATTTTGTCTACTTATGCTTCTTTGAGTTTCAACAGTATTATAAAACTAAGAATGGCAATGTCCCCCGCAACCATGGGGATTTGCCTTGAATGGTTAGGGATGGGAATAATTTTGCTTTCACAAGATTTTCTACCCATGATATCCTCAGTCTTCACCATGCCTTATTATCAACTATGTAATACATATAATGTACTGTAATGTTAAGTTGTTAACATTGATGTTGTTAAAAATTTTCCAATTTAATGAAATGTAATTAAATGTCCAATTTATTATATAGCCACCAGTCGCAGTGTTTGATTTCCACATGATTAGTAACTTTATGCGTCAAAGTTTGTAAGTTGTAACGAATAAGGAATAAACTAAATTATTGGATGAAATTAGAATAAATAAAGTTAAATAAACTTAATTATAATAAAACCTTAACTTAAGAAACTAAAAAAAAAAAAAAAATCAATCCGAGAGTCCCTGTTGGGAAATGGGAAACCCCACAGTTATGAAGACACAGGAAGTTCCAAGGAAGTGGTAGGGATGACATCAAAGTTTTTGCAATCTAAAATCTCTAAATTAGAAAAAAAAAAAAAAAAAAAAGAAAAAAAAAAGAAAAAAAAAGAGGTTAACACATTGCACCTTTATAACATCCAAACTTACGAGCTTGTATAGAAAAGAACACTCCATACTAGTTTAACAGGTAAAATAAATAGATACAATTCCTAAGAGTACCTAAATGAGTTTGGTAGTTCTCTTTTAGGTAGCGCGAGAAGAGAGACATAAATAGAATCTCCTACAATTGCTATTTCCTCAAACTTGATGGAATATACTGTTGTTCAAGTAAGAAAAGCACAAGCTTAAATAGTTTACCATGCACTAAAAAGTTGGTCTACCATAGACACAATTTGAGATGGGTCTTTACCTATTTCATCGTTATCTAATGAATGTATTACCAAGGAAAAGCTTAAACAACTTTCATAATTGTACCAAAAATAAAGTTTGTTTCCAGCCAAACTATATCATCCCTACATTGAGAACTAGTTCTTTAGTTGATCTGACTAACATTCATCATTAGATAGACTCCCTTACAAAGGATAGAATAGTGAGTGCTCACATCTTGCAAACCAACTATAGACCCAAATTATTGGTAAAAAAAGGTAAATGGGTTATTGAAACAAAAGTTCATTATTTGAAATCTACATTCTAAAAGAACTTAAGATAATAGCCAACTCCAAGATATTGAAGAGTATTAGTAAATGTTAAGAGAGTAAAATTCAGTGCATGGCATACCATATTGATTCGATCAAAATGATTAGCTCCTGAATCTTCCTGCCATTAGGAAGATAATTAGGGCAACATATTCAAAAAGAATAGAAATGGAATATTTAAAAGGTTGGTAGTTCAATAACAATACATGATGATTAACCACATACATGATTATTAACCACAATACAATGCCAAATTAAAAGGGGAAAAAGGTTGGTGCCACATCATAACCAACATTATACATTATAAATCCCTATTCATTATCATTGATAATAGACAAAGATAACCATATAAATATGAAGTGCAAGATAGGCAAACATACTTCAGTGCATTACTCTGATTTAGAATAAAAAAATTTCATTGCTTGATACTCACACTTAAAATCTAGAGTAAAGCATTTATTTCCTTCTGTGAAGCGAAATAAATTAGGACGATGATATGGTGTTGAAAAGAGAAGATGTGGTTTACAATGTCCTCAACAAAAACTTCACTAGATTCCCCTATCAACTATTTACTATCCAACTAATTTCTTTTCAAACTTAATTAGATTTTTGATAATTTTGCAAAATATCTTATTCAAATAATTTTACAACATTAAAAGATTCTATTTAGGACCACAAAATATATCAATCTTATTTCATGATATCTCCATCATAGATATGTAAAAAAATGTGCTTTCTGGCTTAATTCCCCACCTAATTAAAAGTGAGTTTTTGTTTCTTCTCTTCTACCCAAAAGGAATAGATATCGAAATTGGAATATGGTTTAAGGATGAAGCCTTTCCTTGCTTCGCATTCCGCTTCCCTCTACGCCTCTTCTTTCAAGGACTTGCAAAACTATGACTAAAGCTATCACTAAATACTTCCAAGTTTATAATATGCATATATGTCACTATAGTTCCCCACTTAGATATTGTCTTTGAGATCTCTAATTCTCCATATATGCCATTCAAGCAGTATTTAAGAGATGTTTCAAAGTGTATGTTGAAATAATGCTCATTCCTAAGTTTCAACCCTCTCAGCATCCCAAGACTTTGTTCAGTTCATAACAACTAAATGAGGAGAACAATCTTCAAATCACCATGTGCATCTCCTCACTTCCTCCTCATAACAGTGACCTATGATAAGGGGGTGCTTCCTCCAATATACTTCCCTTCTATATTCCACCCTTTTAATCATCTCCCCAACCTTCACCTACCTTTTGTCCACAAAGGATTCCCCCCACAAAATTACCCAACTCACCTCCTCTCATGTACCTATATCTTCATCCCTCATAATCATATGGTCATACTTATAGGAGGTGGAATAAGGGAGTTAGTGGGGGAGAAAAATAGGTAGTAGGTTGAAGATATATGCATTTGGTCCTTTAAGTTATACGACTCAAAATTCCAAGTGTTTGTTCACATCCAGTAATAAACAAAAACATAAGTTCGTGCAAAATTTGGAAACATTGTGGAAAAATTGAGTTTTCTGAAGAAAAAATTAATTGAAAGTGACAAGTAATTCAACAAATGCCTACATATTACTTGTTTGCTTGCCTTTTTCATTTTCCATTTTTGCAAACCAAATAGCAAAGAAGTAAAATAGTTTCTCCTTAAGGGCATGTTTGGTTGCCCGAAAGTGGCTGAAGTGAAAAAAATCACTTTTGCAGAGGTGACTTTCACAAAAGTGACTTTTCAATTCAATTGTTTGGTTGTGGTGAAACATGAAAAACTATAGTTTTGTAATCTTTATTCTTTAATTCTATATAAAGAGGTGAAAATATAAACAAGCGACTTATACTCGCAATTTAAATTAAAATTTTAAATTTATATTTATATTTATATTCAAAATTCAATATTATATTTTAAATTTGAATCTAAACTTAAATCTAAGTTGAATTTTATAATTAAAATTTAAGACATAAATTAAATTTACAATTTGAATTTAAAGTTTAAGTCATTACTCATAACTGAAATTAAATTCTAAAAGAAAAGTTCAATATAGAAATTAGAACATTTATTCAAATTTGAATTTATAACTTGAATCATATTTTAATTTACTCTTTGATCTTAAATTCTAAATTCAAATATGAATTCACAATTGAATTAATATTTAAATTAAAATAAAAATTTGAGTTTAAATCACAATTCGAACTAAACATTTGAATTCATAATTCGAATTCAAAGTTCAAACTGAAACTCATTATTGAAATTAAATTTAAAAAACAAATTTAAATTCGAATTTGAATTTCAACTTAAATTTTAAATTCAAATTTCAGTCAATAATTTGAATTTATATTTGGAACAATTTGAATTCAAAGTTCAAATTGAACTTCATAGCTAAAAATAATTTGATTAAATTTAAAATTCAAAATTTAAATTTAAATTTAAATTCTAGAATTCAAACTTAAATGAAAATAAAATTTTAAATTTTAAATTTAAATATAAAGTCATAAATTTGAATTCAAAAATTTTATGTTGAATTTGAATTTACAAATATAATTCAAAATGTGATCATAATTTTAATTCAAATTTAAAGTGAAATTCAACTTTAAAAATAAACTCAAAGATTAAAGTTAAAACCAAATATAACCTCTTAGCTAAGCTCTCCACTTTCAGTGACTTCCGAATTTTTTAAGTCAAAGTCAAAAAAGTGAGATTTAGTTATAACTCACTTCCTTAGCCCACTTTTGTAAAGTAACTATCATATTCACTTTCGAAAACCAAAGAACCGATAAAACGTCATTTTCTAAAAGTGCTACTTTTGGTGCTTCACTTTCGACCAACCAAACATGCCCTAAGAGGAACCAAACACTAGAGAATGCTAATTTGCTTGTCCTTGTGTTTGGCTTTTTCTTTTTTCCTCCAAAAACACTTTTTCATTGTTTTCTTCAAAACAAATCAACTCCTAATTAAATGGTATATGTTCTTCAAATTTCAAATAAAGTATAATCTTTCTAAGAGTAGTGGCACTACAACATCATCAAAATCTTGAGGTGTTATATTTAGGAAAATCATATAAATTTGGCACAAAAAAAATGCAGCAATCACTCTTGTTGCACCTAACTCGTCAATCATAATAAAAAATCCTTGTTAGGTCATTCAACAGTTGATATCCAAGCAAACGAAGCTCCATGACATGGTGAAAATATTACGAACTTCCAAAGGTATGGTCACAAAAAGTATCGACAATGTATTCAAATGCCTGACTCCAAAGCTTTTTAATATTCATAACTTCATATCGTGCTGTGCATAATTATTAAATCAAAATATAAGAGGTTCAAAACATTTTTCTATAGCTCAATTGGTACAAGCCGCAATAATACAATTCTTCAAAGTTCATACCCTTATTGCTCAAAATGTAGAACTACTCAATTACATGCTCAAATAGCATAGGTTCCATTCTTGTTTGATAAAATGGGCATATTAGATCAAGTAACCACATAGTTCTTCAAATGCGTTGTCACGTGGCTAAAAGAAGGATTGAATAAAAAATCGCCTTAATACACTATCAATATATGAATATCTATAACTATATATATCTATTTGGAACATTTTCATAAGAAAATACATTTGGTCATTTCTTCTCACCCCTCTTTCGGTAGGTCTTTTAGTTCAATAATTTACTTTCATATAATAAATTTAACTTGAGATCTTTCACATAATCTTTTTCAATAAGATTCATCCTCACACAATAAATAAGCCTTCATGAAAACCCTTCACAATTTTAGGGACGGCAATGGATACCCGACATTTTACCTAAATCCGAACCCACCTGAGACAGTTTTAACCGAAGCTCAACAAGGATGGTTTCGATTATGGGGGAAAAAATCAAAAACCCGACATTTATGGTTTTGGTGATGGTTTTTGCTCGGATCTAAGCTGAACCATAACCAGAAGCCAAACAAATATAAAAGCCTATTTTATATATAAATAATATAATTTTTTAGGTATTCAATTTATAATTAATATATATAATATTTAATATAATATATAGTATATTAAATAGTTGGATTCAGGTTTTGGTTTTAGGTATGTGATTTAGGTTTTTTCAGCAAACGCGGTTTTGGTTTGAAAATTTTCATATTCGGTCTAGTTTGGATATTATTTCAAGATTCGGTTCTTTATTCGAGTTTGGTTTCGGGTTTTACGAAAACCGCCACGAAACTGACTGTTAACATCCCTATTTCACATACTCTTTCAGGGGTGTTTCCATCGTGTTATATAAGATTCCCAGGAACTATAATATTAAGGAGAATTTCATTCCTAGAAACTAGATTACAAGGATTTGTATAATTTCTGCAGTTGGTACATAAAGTTATCTCATTGAAAATAATTAAATAAACAAAGATAATACATTTGGCAAAACAACTATTTAGGTAGCAATGATCTTACTCTTGTAAAAGTTTGGTAGGAAGTTAATAATTGGAGGGTTAAAAGTTCAAGGAATAACATTTTCTAGAGTAACCATTACCTCTGTAAAAGTTTTCTCTTTAACCTTGTTTGGTATCACCAACAAGAGTAATGATTAACCAAATAACAGTTCATTTTATTTGGGTCAATCAGTGAAAAAAAAGATTTAGTTAAAATTCATGAATAATATTTCTTTTCTTGCCGAAACGAAAATTTACTAACTACTAAAAAATTATTTACAAATAAAAATTTATTAGGCAAAAATTTCTTGTAAAATATTAGAATAAAAATATGATAAAGCATCGTAAACAACCAAACAAACAACAAACTATTATAAGCAACAAAATATAAGAAACAATTAAACGTTGTAAAGCATACAATCATAAGCACCAAACTATCATAAACAATCTTATAGAACATAGAATTCAACCATAATATTCTTCAAATCCAAAATATCATGTGAGATTAGCTAGAACCTTCATTCAAAATACTACCATAATAACCTAAAATAACAAGCCTAACTAGTCCCATTCTAAAAATATAACCCAAATAACAAGTTCGCATATGTTTTACTTAGTTACAGAATATTGCTCCTCCAAACTAATCAAAATGTTACATCATAACATCTTATAGATCATCCATGAATTCAAAACATAAGGTGGCATCGAACACCGATCGAACACAGATATGGAGCTGGAATATCGATCGAACAGTATAAAACAGGAGCTAAACAGTAAATTAATTTAGTCCTACGATAGGCATGAAATTTGTTCAAAAAAATCACACCAACCAAGATCTAAATTGCAAAATATTCTGTGACGCCCCAACTTCCCAGGAGGTCACCCATCCTAGGACTACTCCCATCCTAGCACGCTTAACTCTCTTAACCTCTTGGGCCTTGCCACCACCCAAAATGCTTANCCTCTTCCATTTGTGGTATTTTTTTTAAATTTTTTTTCCTGCTGTTCATAAAATCCATGCTTTTCCTCTCTTAATATTTTTTTTACAAATTTCTTGTCATTTTGCACCTTAATCTTTGTCATCTACCTTATTTCTCTTAGATCTAAGCACCTTGTCACTGATCTTCCATCTTGCTCATTTTTTTTATTTTGCATAAAACCCTAGTTTCTTTTTCTTTTCTTTTCTTTTCTTTTTTTTTGCTGTTAACCCCAAATATTTTTTTACTGATTTCTTGTATTTTCTGCAACATAATCTTTTCTTCTACCATGATCTTTACCATTGCATCCTAGATCTTGTATTTTGATTTTCTTTTTTTTTAACCCTAGCTTTCAGATTATTAAAAATAAAAAAAAAGCCTAGAACTAAAAATGCATCTAGAAGAGGATCTCCTTCACATAGATATGATCAAAATGAAGATTTTGATGCTTTTAACTTTGTATCTAGAGAGGCTCAAGAAAAATATCTTTTAGGTCGTCCCGTTCAATCTTGCCGTAATATTCATCATCTCAATTTTGATTGTTATGAACTTTTGGATAAGCTCACACAAGTTGGGTGGGATTTCTTTGTTCAAAATTCACGACCTTTTTATCCGGACTTAATTAGGACTTTTTATGCAAATGCCACTTTTAATTCCGAATATACTACTATTACTTCCCACTTCCGGGGACGTGTTTTTGCCATCACTCCTATCCTTCTTCACACTGTTTTGAACATTCCTAATGACGGGGTTTGCTATTACCAAACCAACACTTGGAACTTTCCTGCATTTTCTGAGGCGCAACTCCGCAATCATTTTCTTTGTGAAGAATCTACTTCACGAGAAGATTGCTCTCATCTTTCCTTTCCTCACCGCCTCGCCCACTTTTTACTAACTAAAGTAGTTCTTCCTCGCGACGGTCACCACACCGCTGTTCAAAAAATGGATCTTTTTCTACTTCATCATCTATTTGCGGGGATCCGGGTAAATTTGGGGTATATCATCATTCGCCACATGGCCGTCGCCATTTCTCATCCCTCGCGCTCACTTCCATATGGCTCTTTGCTCACCGCTGTTCTCGAGTTCATGTCATTTGATCTTTCTGACGTAAGGCCGATGAAGTACCCCACTGCCATTTCTACAGCCACTTTCTCCACTCTCGGCTTCAAGAAAAATCGTCATGGCATTTGGGTAAGGAAACATGTGATTGATTCGCCTAGCGAGCATGGTGATGACATTGACGACGCCGAGGATGATCCTATGCCTTATGAGCCGCCCCCTCGAGCACCTTCTCCACCGGTTGAGCCGCCGCCACGAGCATCTCCTCCACCATTTGAGCCACCCCCTGCTGTGCCTCCGCCCTATGTTCCTCCACCTATGGATTTTCAAAACCAGGTTTTTGATCGACTTGATAGGATGGAAGACCATATGCATGCTCTCCAGACGGATGTTTCCGGCATCAAGGCATACATGGACTCTATCTTTGGACCTTCTAGTGCCTTTTATGCCGCGTATGGACCCCACACTGATCGACCATCCTCCTCCACTATGCCTCCACCAGTTTCGCCTACGGATCATGAGGACGATGAAGAGGATGACGATGATGATGATGATTAGCTTATGTTTCTACCACTTTTATGCTTTTTTTTGTGATGACAAAAGTGGAGAACTTGCTATGTGATATACTATGCTATGCTTATGGTTTATTATGCTGCTTATGTTTTATTATGTTAGGCTATGTGAATCTCGTTTATATTTTGACATTTGCCTACATGATTGCTTACTTCTTTTATTGTGATATATGCTATGCCTATGATTGTGTTTTATGCTTGTTAAATATATGCATATATTTAGGGGGAGTATTCTACTCTTTTGCTCTCTACTCATTTGGATATTATATCACATTATTTGTCATCATCAAAAAGGGGGAGATTGTTGGCCTAGTGGCCCTAATCGTCTATTAGATTTTGATGATAACAAATAATCACGATTATTGGACTAATCTTTTTATCTTGAGTCTTGTGTTTTAGATCTCTCTATCTTCAAAAAGGATTCAAGATGGGCAATATTCTAGCACCAAGCTTCACCACTTGAAGCTGTGTTTGCTTCTTTTGTCAAATAGACAAACTCACTCTCTCCATTCTTAATTTGATTAATATTATGCTTTATGATTAGAGTGAGAAACTTTGAGCTAAGTTTAAACTATTCATCTTATCACCTTATAGATCACTTAAACAAATTTCTAAATTTATGATTAGGTGAAAAGGACTTTTAAATATTCAAAAATTGCTCAAATTCTGTGTTCTGTAAAGTTGCAATTTCTGGACCCTGTTCTGGGCGCCCGAAAGTGGATCCGAATCTTTTGAGACCTTTTGGATCCTGCCTGTTTGCTGTTCGGGTGATCCAGAAACACCAAGACTGTTTGACTTGACAGGTTGCGACAACAGGCGGCGCAAAATCTGGGCGCCCAGATTTTATGGAAGCAGCGGCGCACGCAATCTGGGCTGTCTGGCAAGAAAGTCAGCACGACTTTCTGGGCGCCCACAACTTTTGACGGCTCGAATCCAGAAAAACGGCGCATGTCAGAAAAGTTGTCCCTCGAGATCTGGGCGCCCACAATTTCTGATGGCCCAAATCCAGAGGAAGCGGCGCGTGTCAGAAAAGCGGTTCCTCGTGTTCTGTGCGCCCACAACTTTTGACGGCCCAGAACTTACGAAGTCAAGAAAAGCTGCGCGTGTCAGAAAAGCTGTCCCTCAAGATTTGGGCGCCCACAACTTTTGACGGCCCAAACATACAGAGTCAAGAAAAGCGGCGCACGTGGTCCGACAGGTAGCTGGCGTGCACAAACTTCTGGGCGCCCGGAAATAGTTTTAGGGCGCCCGAAAGTGCAACCGACAGAGGCTGCCCGAGGCTATAAATAGATGATATTGAGGCCTCTCTCAGTAACAACTTGATAGTTCATTTGAGCTTAAAAACTTCAGTGATCTTAATACTCTTAGCTCTCAATTCTCTCTCTAAACTTGAGTGAAACTTGTAGTGAGATTTAATCTTGTAAAAAGAGAGAAAAGTAAAATCTTGAACCTTGAAAGAAGAAGGAGTTGATGTGAAGGCTTGGTGCTTGCCCGCAAAAGCATCATCTAGTGGAGATCCAACATTCTCGAGTGTTGAGAAGTTGGCGGGGACGTAGGCAAAGTGCCGAACCTCGAAACAAATTGATCGTATGCTTTTCCAGTTTGCATTTCTTTTATTTGCATCGGGTTTTTAATTTGCTTGATTATTTGGATTTTTATTTTAGAAACCTAATTCACCCCCCCTCTTAGGTTGCCATTTTGATCCTCAAATTCTTCCTACCGGAGTCGGATTGACACAGTTTTGGTGTTAGGTCCTATTGATACATACATCGTATGCGATTGTTCTAACACCTAAATTTATGTCAGGGGATAGTAGGTGGTTTAGTAGGATCCGTCTTGACTCGAGTTGCTTCAAGTATTGCCAGAATTCTCGGAGCTTTGATTATAGCTCGGTTGAGGGGCGAAAATCGGTTAGAGAAACCGTTTTTAGAGCCTCAGTTGGTACGGTGCGCGGCTTAGTGTCGCTAGCAGCTTTCGGATGTTGGAAGTTATAGGACTCCCTATGAGTCAGTTCAGGGTCATTCTGGTTTCGAATGTCAACTTGTAAAGTTGATGTTTCGATAGTAATGGTTGTGAACTCGTGATTCCGTGAAGAGGTATCAAGTGACTTGATACTTCAATGTGTCACACTTCCAACTTGTTGTTGGTAGTGGATCTTCGGATATTTCGCTTTTCTTTTGATAAGTATATTGGCTGCAGACAATATACTGTCGAAAGAGGGACGAAATACCATCTTCCCGTTTGGGACTTTTGGATTAGGTCGATGTGTCCTCTAGACTGTCTTGTGGGAAAGCTTGAGTGTCGATCTTTTCTGACTACGTAGTGAGCCTGGCGTTATTCCTTGGCAGGTTTTGCACAGTTGACTTATCATTACTGATAAAGGGTTTTGACTCTAGTTCGAGTTTGGGTGTTCGTAGCTCTTTAGTTGTGCTTCCCACAGCTAAAAGATTTGTTTGATTAGGAGTTTCGGTCTGTTTGACGGGAGGTTCGAAATCAGTGATTTAGTAACTTGAGCCTGATTGTTGGCTTTGATTGCCACCATTTGTGATAGCGTATAAGGTTTGCGGCTTGGCTTATTGTGCAAACCTAGAAATGGTATGCTTGTCCAGTCAAATTGGTGACAGGTGCGCCTGGGTCTCAATGAGACATGCATTTGGTGTTGCTCGGAACATCAATCACTAGGGTCCCTGGTAGGACAGCAGCGACAGGGTCTCGTGGAGACAAATGTTGAGCATCGCCGACGGTTAGTATCGCTTTTGCGATTAGCGACCTGTGCATCAAGTGATGGACTTGCAAAGAGCATTTGGTGGTCTGTTGGTACCGGATTAAGTTTGAGGAGACAAAATTGCCTAGCCGAATTGGTATCGTCAGTTGGACCTTTTGGTCAGATGGAAAGTAAAGTCTTGGACCTAGGACTATAGATTGTCGCAGGTGACTTTCGGTTATTGGAGGTTTTGGCAGTTTGTGTAATTACTGGTGGAAACTGTGGTCTCCGATGTAAGTGATTTTGACTCGGATTTTAGAACAATGTTTCGTATTCGCTCATGGTGAGCAGGTTGACGTTGTTGGATAGTTGGAGTTTTTCGTTTCAGTCTACATGAATAGACTCCAGATTAAAGTGGTTGTCTCGTGGCTTTTCTACGTGAACCTGCGACGTAGTCAAGTCGGTTACTGTTATGCGGACCAAGGTTGAGAGGACCTAGAGTTTTTGAGTGATGAAGTATTATCTCAAATTTGGTAATATTTGGGATTAGAAAATCCTAACCGTGGGACTGTTTTTGTCCACAGGTTATAGGATGGTATTCATTCCGATGAGTTTTGGTCCGTAGATTTTGGGTTGGTACGTTTTCCCTCGATTTGTCCAGGTGAAACCGCAGTCCTATTTTTCCCTTCTACGGAGGTTGATATGTTCAGATGTAATTGACCAGTACTCAAGGGTGATATTGTAGTAGTGGAGTAATATTTGAATCCTATTTCGGTGGGTACGTGGTCAAGTTTCGGGGACGAAACTTCTTTTAAGAGGGGGATAATGTAAGAACTGAGATTTTTACAGTGCAACTAAACTCTCTGTTGATAATGTTTATGTGTGTAATTTAATTACATAAACACTCGTCAAGTTTCAGAAGAAAATGAGCTAGAATGGAGAAGTTACGCGATTATTAGTTTTCACTTAAGTGAATAGTAACTCCGGTTTTCCGAAGAAGTTAAACAGAGAAGACGGTTTCTGGCGCGTATCGGACTCCGTTCATAGCGATCCAATAGCTCGTTTCGATCGGTTCAGCTATTCTGGAACCAATGGCACTAACGGATTTCAGATCTGATGCACGATTTTCGAGAAAAAGGGATTTTATCAAAAAGAGGGTTTTCGCTCTTTGCTTGCACCGGATCAGGAGAGCTATACAACCAGTACGGTCACGTAAGAAAATACGTAGCAATAATTGAATGAAATGAAAGAGAAGTCTATATGAAAAAAAGTACAAAACTACCGCCTACGTAATACAACTGAAATTGTATACATGTAACAAGATCTATAGTTAGTAAGACAATGTAAGCGAAAGAAACTTGAGATTATACAGTGGACCACTGCTACATATGTTATATGCGTTCACATCGGACAAGTAGTCCAAAAGTACCGCAATCTAAAACCCGTGTCGGTCTACAGAGACCTCAGGCAAAAGGCCATACTACTGCTCGCACGTGGAATGGTGACCCTAACGGCACGAAGAGAACACGCTGCGCTCAAACGGTTCGGATGTACGACCACTTTTCGCGAAAAGAAGCACCTCCTGGGGGGATCAACTGCTGGTGTACGCTGAAATGCACTCGAGCTTGGCGATCAATGCGGATATATGCAATAGCCAAATTGTCGGCACCAGCGACAATCACCGCCCTCGCGGGCAAACCGACAATAGGTCATTCAAACTATAAAGAAGCAGCAAAATTCGAACCACTTCAGGTCAATCTAGGATGGAACGACTCTACATCCTCTCAACTTATGCAAGTACTGACTATCAAGCAACTGGGATGGAACAACTATCGACATTCCTACCTAAAGTATGTAGATACTGATCAACTAGTCAACTACTGTATATATGCAAGAATCCGATCAACAGTTATCTCGAGTATATAATTCTAGAACTACGTCGCCATAGCCGACAATCCTACCCTCAGATACACCGATCTCAAAGGTCATCAAACGACAGAAGTTAAGCATACGCTGACCGCAGGTCACCGTCTCACAAGAAACCGCTCTGGTTCGCTCCAATCCCTCTTACTCTAAACATGAAACTAGATATGCGCAGAATAGCTAATAGAGCAACAAAGAATACATGGGTGGTAGTACTCTACCCCTACTCATGATACTAAATATAAAGAGACAACGAGTAAGAGTACGAACAACATGGTGCTAGGCTCAACACTTAATAATCAAGATGTATATATGCTAGATATAATGAAGAGCAAGGTAAGAAACCATCACGGCGTGCACCACGTACCGAACGTCGGATGAAAGACCCACCGTACAACTACGCGTCTGTCTCTGACTGCAAACGAACGTCAAGCCGGACCTAAGAGGCGTCCACTGGGTTGTTCTACTCCACACTAAGAAACCCTTAAAGGCATAACCCACAACAATCCGCACAAACAATTCAGAGATCGGTTCCCAAACGACCGTTACGAACAAACCGGAAGTCCCCGAAAACCGCCCGGAACTTATCCGTCGCTCACGGCCCGTCGTTTCCGAACCACGAACACTTGCGGCAGTGACCACCAACAAGGCTCAGCGACGAAACAAATTGATCCCAAGTTACCGTCGGTAAGATCCGAACCGGGAAAACGAGGTTCTATCGGCGGATTTCGCCGAAAAACGGCTCCGAAATACATTTTCAGACTTCCAAGGGTCCGGGGCCTTGGAAAATCAGTCCAGAGTACCCCTTAGCCACCCATGCTGCCAACAGCACCACGAAGCGGCATCATAATTAGCATAAAAGCCTCCAATTCCAACGAAACTCAGATTAACTTTCATGGTTCTTCGGGGCTTTTATGGTCCGTACTAGCTTTTTTTCTACGCAACCCAGAGGTCATTAAGCCAAACCGAGACACCTACTGACATAGGTCTCGGCTGCCGGAGCCGTGCTCACGCTTTCGAAAATTCCGGCACTGGTGGGAGCGCACGAGCGACTGCGAATTCAGTGAACTGTCGCGCACAAGCATGAAAACATGCTATTCGCTAGACAGGGCTCGCTGACCCCATATGACAGTACGCGACTGTGGATCGTACTTGACTGAAATCACCGTGCTCACTTCAGGAAGGCATCGGGAACAGCCTGGGTCGCCGGACAGTCATACACAACCCCAAAAACGTGCACCAACAATTGCAATACAAGGCTTACTGGAGCTAGGCAGGGCTTCGGGGTGCCGGCGGCGGACAGGAGTGCGGGCAGGCGGCGAAGGGGACAGGTTTCCCCAAGTCATGGTGAGCGCCGGGCTGCGGCGTGCATCAGGCGACGGGAGGGCTGCGAGACGGCGGCATTGATGCCTAGTACACATATCTCCCGAGGAGAGGACGTTGTCCCAGATCCCAACAGGCGAGCTCCGGCGCAGGAAGCCGGCAGCGAGACGAGTGCGGCCGGCCAGGCGGAGCCCTATGCTCTACGCTAGTCCGCGGTAGAGTTGATCTGCGTGGCGGCGGTGCTGGGTGTGGTCGTCCTGCACAACCTTGCGCGGTGGCCGCAGGAAGGAAGCAGGGGCGGCGGCACTACGGCGACCGGAGGAGGTCGGGGCGACGGGCGTCACGTCGCCGAGAGGCCGAGAAAAGGCGGCAGCACCAATGCTGGCAGGGGTGGCACGCGGCAGTGTCGAGGCATGACCAGATCTCGCCCGCAGAACCCTGGCGGCCGCAGAGAGTGGAGCAAGCGCCGGCGGCGTGCGGAGACGACCAGGCCGGCCGACCGGGCAGGCGAGGCTCCCGGAGTACCACAGGAGGCGGCCGAACGCCAGCAGAGGATCAGTTGCGGCGCGCGGAGGTGGCGAATCCCGGGCTCGGCCCGGGTGACTGCGGTTGGCCGCAGGGAGCCAAGGTGCTCCGTGTCGTCAGGGGTGGCCGGCGGCCGGCGAAGGAGACGGCGGGAGATGTGTCTCGCCCAGGGAACAATGGGTGCTCGAGCTATGGGTGGCCTCTAGGGTCCGCAACCACAATGCGGTGAGAGGTTTGCGAGAGTGGAGCAAGAGAGGGAGATTGATGCTGGGAATTCAGCGGCGGAGGTGCTCGAATCGCCGGCGGGAGCATGCGCTACGGGGAGGGCAGGTATGCAAGGTGGGGGCGCAGGTGTAGATGAGTAGATAGGGCAGCAAATAGGATTTAAGACACCCTGTTGCCACCGTATATATACTAGATGCCAATTGCCCCAAGAAACCCCTCAAAAGCCATATTTTCAGTAGGTCCGCCTACTAAGCACAGTATATGTGCCATAATCCTCTACGTTCGATTCGCGGCAAGACCACGCGATAAATTTGGACCTTTTCGGGCAAATAATCGATTTGCCAATTGAACCTCTCACGGACTTTTCACGATTCCGAGATTCCGGTTCGTCGGGATTTTCGATCGACACGAGGCACGCGTTCAGCTACAACGGGGGCATCGAAACTAAGATCGTTTCTCCAATTTGGTCACAATCATTCGCAGACGGAACCCATCCCTACACTCTCTAATATAATCGTAATCGCACGTATAACTAATGTTAAACCATTACCTTTAATTCAATTCAAATTTGAAATTCCCTACACCAGTAGGTGCCAGAAACGACTCCACGCTAACCCCAGGTTCCAAGCACAAAGCACGGAGGAGTTTTTTAAAATGCACAGTTTGAATTTAATTTTTACAAATTTTATTCATTAAATATTAAATATATTATTTCACTAAAGCCCGGGTTTTGAAGGCCATTAGTTGACCGTCAACTTTTTACCTTTGGTACGTTATGCCCTTATGAAAAAATAAATTTTTATAAATTTTTTAGAATTTATAATTTACAGTTTATGTTAAATATTACAAAAGTTAGGATAAAAATACGAGAATCAGTAAATAATATTAAATAATAATTAAAAATATAAGAATAATGTTTAATATATCTTTCAAAATTTTAAAAATATTTTATTTACCCTATAAAGGACCAAAAATACTCTTATTAATTTTTAAAAAGTTCCTTCAAATATTTCAATTTTTTTCTAGAATTTACTAATAAAATTAGATTATTTTAAGGGTATTTTGATAATTTTAAATAAATTTAAATATTTTGATAGTAATAAAAGGAAATAAGCAAAAGTCCCAAAAATATTTTCATCTATGATCAGTTTGTTGAAGAAAATTAATTTTAGGAAAAACTTCAAATACCCTCCTTGTGGTTTCACTTTTTCTCACTTTAGTACCATGTGATTTAAAGTGTATCAAGTTAGTACCCTGTGGTTTTGCACTTTATCACTTTAGTACCTTGTGGTTTAAAGTGTATCAAGTTAGTATCCTGTGGTTTCGCACTTTATCACTTTAGTATCCTGTGGTTTAAAACCATAGGGTACTAACTTGATACAAAATAAAACCACGGGGTACTAACTTGATACAAAAATAAAACCACAGAGTACTAACTTGATATACTTTAAACCACAGGGTACTAAAGTGATAAATGGAGAAACCACAGAGTACTAACTTGATACACTTTAAACCACCGGGTACTAAAATGAAAAAGTGCGAAACCACGGGGGGTCTTTTGAAGTTTTCCCTTAATTCTAACTGGTCAACATGTCAACTGTCACGCTCCGGGGTCCCTTTCAGCTTAAAAGATAGCGGAAAAGCGTCTGAATTTTTTTTTTTTTTTTTTTTTTGAAAACTTGACCCTAGAGTATGCCAGATCCGCCACAAATACAGGAGATCCACTGTTCACACGGACAGAGTCTCCCCTGTATTTGCACGGCGTCGCACAAGTACAAGAGTACAAGAAAGATACAACCACCACTAGATGAATATAAAGATAACTATACATTCATACATTCACCATTCACATCACAGTTTTACATTCAATGTTTAAACAGAAATCCACGAAAAATTCTTTTGAAAACTGTTTCCTACACGGAAACCTTTATTCGTTAAAAACGCTACCACGAGGGGTAGAAAACCTTTTATTTTACAAAATCCAGAAATACGTTTATTACATTCACGAAAATCCATATTTTTAAATGTAATAAAAAAAATACTGAACCATATAACTATCTAGGCTATAACAACTGAAATAATAAGGGTAATAACTATACCGAAATAACCTGGGTCGGAAGCTCTATCGACCGCTACACACGTACCTCACGTCTCGTCCCACTACTCATCGCCTGCAATACCTGAAAAATGGTGGGGGAGGTGAGAACATGTAAACATGTCTCCCCTCCCAGTGGGTACCGCAAGCCGACGAGGGCGAGGGTACGCACCAGCAAAGGAGGCTAAACAACAGTAAAGGTAAACAACTACAGTAGCTACTATGATATAAGAACAGAAAGTACAAGTAAGGAACTGATGTACAAGTAATGAACTACTGCTACTGTATGTATGCATCAACTGGTGGATAGTCCAAGGATACCCAATCTAAACCTGCCTTGTTGGTCCGGAGACCTCAGGCTAATGCCACAATCACTCAACCTGCATATACCCAGTCGTAACCTCTGAGCTCACGGGTGGGCAAACCCAACCACTTTTCCGGAAAAGAACACCCCCTGCGGTGGATCAGACCGCTGGTGTTCGTGAAATGCGAACGAGTGGTGACGATCGATGCTGATATGCTCAATAGCCAACCGTCGGCAACCAGCCGACAATCACTGCCCCTCTGGGCATACCGACCGTATAGGTCATCAAGTACAACGTGAACCGACCGAGATAGGTCAATGTACGTAAAGTAACGAACGACCAAACAGGTCACCGATGCAACAGGAGAACCGACCAATCAGGTCACATGTATAGTATATACTAATGCCATCTACTCTACCCCTACACAGAATACTACGCATAGGACAACCGGGCAGAGTAAATAAAGACAGTATGGTGCAAGGCTCAATATGTAACGAGTAAACAATATGAATAGACGATGTAAAAGATAGGGTAAAGGAAGACATCACCGAGCGTGCACCACTGTACCGACTTCGGATCGAAGTACCCACCTGTATAAAGCTGAAACGGTCTCGCGAAGGCGGAGACGAAGCGACCGGACCTACGAAGGGTCCACCGGGTTAGAGTCTAACCCACAAACACAATAACACGACCATTCTCACACAAATCCCAAAATCATAACCCCTCGGAAATCGGTTTCTCAAACGCAACTACCGAACCAGCCGGAAATCCCGGAAACCGTACCGAAACTCCACCGTCGCTCACCCGTCGTTTCCGAACCCTCGAGAAGACGCGGGTGACCAGCCAACAAGGCTCAGCGACGCTACAATCAACCACGAGGCACCGTCGGATGAATTCCGAGTCGAACGCGCGTTCTATCGGCGGATTTCGCCGAAAAACGCTCCGGAAATGACCGATAGATTTCCGCAAAGGCTTGGGGCCTTGGACGATCAGTCCAGAGGTTATCTTAAGCCTTAACCTGCTGCCAACAGCAGCCACGACGAAGCGAAACGCAAACGGATCCCTAATGGCCCATGAAATCACATTATTTTATGTGATTTCATGGCTCTAACGGGTCGTACCAGCAAACCAGGGATCTACGGAGGTTGCCATCGCACTTGCTGCAAGGTTTCAGCATGCCTGAGGCCGTGCTCACCTTTCGGAGCACTGCCGGCAGCAACCACGCGCGCACGAGCGACGCGAACCTCAGCGAAACAGTGCGCACAGCGCGAAGATCGCACATTACTCACTAACCAGGGCACCGTTAACCTAAATGGAGGTGAGCATCGTGTTCAGCACGAGCCCACGATCACCGTGCTCACCTCCCGAGGTGCCAGGGAGTCATCGGATCACCGGACAAGTGACCGGAACGCAAAACAACAGTGCTGGAACTATAAATGGCTACTCACCGGAGCTGTGGGAGCTAGGGATGGCCGCCGGCGATCGGACGGCGGGCACTCCGGCCGGTGATGGGAGCAGCAGGTCGGGGAGGTCCGGGGAAGGTGCTGGCCGGCGGCGGGCAGCAGCCGGTGGCGCGGCGGCGGAGATCGGGCCCACCGACTTCCTCTCGGTTTGGAGCTTGCCGGCGGCGAGGCGGCGACCGGGGGAGGTCGGGGCGGCGATGATCCGGCGCCGGAGACCGAGGAGGAGGTGGTGCCCACCTCAGGGGGCAACGGCGGCGCTCGGGAGTGGCGCGGCTCCCAGGGTCGGCCCTCACAAGACCCGAGCGGCGGCGGGAGGCCTTGGCGGCAGCCGGCGAGGCGCGGGGACGGCCGGGGACGCACGCGCCGGGTTGCTGGAGGTCGCCGGGGTCGACAGGGGGGCTTGGCCGCAGGGGAGGTGCGGTCCCAAGGCCCGCAACCCGAGCTCGGCCCGGCTCGGTTCAGGGCAGACCCGGCTGGCTACAGCTCTTCCGGCGGCTCCGGCGATGCTCAGGGGTGGCCGGGGTCGGCGGGAGAGGGCGCCTGAGGTGGAAGGAGGCCGGGGCTTGCCTCCAGAGGCAGTGGAGACCCTCCCACAAGCCCTCGGTCTAAGAGATGGCCGAGGAGAGGAGGTAGGCTGGTCGCAGGCAGTTTCCGGCGGCCGGGGCAGCTCGGCGGCGGCCGGAACGTGAGCACGGGCAGGGCAGGGTGGTGCTGTGGTGACAGGGGCGGCTGGGTCAGCTGGGGGGGGGTTCTAGGGTTAGGGTTAGCTCAAGAAACCCTAGGTCAACAAATATATAGGTATTGCGACTTTGCGGAAACCCCCCTACAAGGCTGAACGGTTTAGACCCAGCTCCCTGCCAGCGAGTGCTTTATGCACGGCAGTCCCTCCGAGTTCAAAAACTCGCAAATCGGCGCATAAAATATAGGGCCTTTTCGCGAATAATCCGATTACTCAAATCAGCCCCTTCGCGGACTTTTCGCGATTCCCGAGGATCCGTCCGTCGGATTTTCGATCGGATCGCACCAGCGCGATCAGCACGACAGAGGCCTCGAATCTAGCATCTCGTTTCGCCCGAAAAGTTTCCCGATTTGCGACAAAACCTTCCTTCCTAGGTTCCACCAAAAACCACATATAGGCAACTATATGCAAAAACCATTAAACCCCTATTTCTCGAAATCCGTTCATCCAAATCCAAATCTGTCAGTGCCATTGGGTCCAGGATAGTCGAGCGGTTGAAAACGAGCTATTGGAAGGCTAAATTCGGAGTCCGATACGCGTCGAAAGTCCACTTTACTCCGCGGCCTCTCCGGAAAACCGGAGTTACTATTCACTTTAAGTGAAAACTAAAAATCGCGTATCTTCTCTATTTTAGCTCAGTTTCTCCTGAAACTTGACGAGTGCTTACGTAATTAAATTACACACATAAACATTATCAACAGAGAGTTTAGTTGCACTGTCAAAAATCTCAGTCCTTATATTATCTCCCCCTTAAAAGAAGTTTCGTCCTCGAAACTTGACCACATACCCTCCTAAATCGAAATCGGATAATACTTCCACCACTGTGGTGTCACCTTTGAGTATTGGTCAATTAAATTTTCATGAATCTGGATAGATCAATCTTCGAATAAGGGGAAAAATAGGACTGCGGTTCCACCTGGACAAATCGAGGGAAAACGTACCAACCAAAATCTATGGACCAAAGCTCACCGGTATTAACATCATCCTATAACCTGCGGACAAAGACACTCCCGCGACTAGGATTATTTGATCCCAATTTGCCAATTCTGAGATAATTAATCAACATTCAGAAATTTAGGTCCACTCAACCTTGGTCCGCACACCTGTAACCGACTCGACTACGTCGAAGGTTCACGTAGAAGAGACTCGAGTCAACACCACTTTAATCTAGAGTCTATTTACGTAGACTTGAAACGAAAAACTCCGACTATCCAACAACGTCAACCTGCTCACCACGAGCGAATAAGAAACGTTGTTCTAAGATCTGAGTCAAAACTCTCACCTTGGAGACCACAGTCTCCTACCAGTAACTACACAAACTGCCAAATCTCCATCAATGGATAGTCACTTACGACAATCTTTAGTCCTAGGTCCAAGACCTCACTTTTCAGCTGACTAAAAGGTCCCAACTGACAATAACGACTGAGCTAAGATAATTTGTCTACTCAAACCTAATCCGGTACCAACCGACCACCAAAAGCTCCTTGCAAGTCCATCGCTTGATGCACAGGTCGCAAATCGGACATGCGATAACAACCATCGGTGATGCTCAACACCTGTCTCTACGAGACCCTATCGCTGTCGTCCTACAAGGGACCCTAGCGATCGATGTTCCCAGCAACACCCGATTACTTGTCTCACTGAGACCCAAGCGCACCTGTCACCAATTTGACTGGACAAGCATACCATTTCAAGGTTTTCACGTTAAGCCAAGTCGCAAACCTTTTACGCTATCACATATGGTGACAATCAAAGCCAACAACCAGGCTCAAGTCACACCACAATTGTGATTCCAAACCTCTCGACAATAGACTGAGACTACTAATCAAACAAACCTTTTAGTTGTAACAGGTACGACTAAAGAGCTAACAAGCACCCAGACTCGAACCTACATCCGAACCATCAGCAGTGACGATAAGTCAACTGCGCAAAACCTACCAGAAAATAATCCAAGGCTGACCACAAGGTCAGATGCTCAAGCGTTCTCATAAACAACTAGGGAAAACACCGACCCAATCCAAAAGTCCCAAACAGGGAAAAGGATATTTCGTCCCTCTTTCGACAGTATATTGTCTGCAGCCAATATACTTATCAAAAGAAAAGCGAAATATCCGAAGATCCACTACCAACAATAAGTTGGAAGCACAACGCGATAAAGTATCAAGCCACTGGATACCTCTCCACTGAACCAGAAGCTGACAACCATTACTATCGAAACATCGACTTTACAAGTCGACATTCGAGATTAGAACGACCCTGGAATATATCGAATCTAGACGAAACCTATCACCAACTACAACTAACCCACAACACACCAATTTAGGTGTTAGAATAACAGCATACGATGTATGCCTCAACGAAAACTTGACACCAAAACTGTGTCAATTCAACTCTAGTAGGAAGAAGGAACGAGGTAAAGGTCAAAAGATCCGAACCGCTGATTCCAATCAGCAATCAAGGAGGATAGGTAGGCATCACAACCCTACCCAAAGGTCTGCGGAAGCAACACTAACAATGCAGTTGCCTAAACGACCGCTACCAAACCCTAGGCTACACCCTAGTAGCCCCACTGAAGTCGCGACCGTAACTGGTCTAAGCACCGTCTCCGTAGAGACATTCGCAGTAGCTATCGTGTTCTAAGTAGGAAGAGTGGCCCGGGCGTCGGCAGTCATGACACTCGCCTAGGCCCGAAAATCTCACTTGGCCCTTCAAGGCCCCACCCGACAGGAGTGGCAACACCTGGGGAACGTCGCCCTACCACTCGACGTCCGAATAAGTACACCGCCACTACCCCCCGACTTAGACACCAGCTTGTGCGAACCGTAACACGTACAGAAATACCATGCACTTCGAGTTTACGAAACTCGAATGCACACAGGGACATAAGCCCAAACCCCGCACTCACGTGCCTATACACCGTAGGTCTTCCTATGGGTCAACCTAACAAATAGTTCATTTACTTTTCAAAACAACCTGTGAATGGTGTTGTGGTTGTAACCTGGCTCTGATACCACTTTAATCTGTCACGCCTCGGGGTCCTTTAGGTTAAAAACAGCAACCGCGGAAATTTTTTTTTATTTTTGTTTTTTTTTTGCAAACTCTGACCCAGGGTATGCGATTCTCGCCACATACTACAAGGGATCGGCACTGTTCCACGTCATTTTTTCAGCGCTACGGAACACGGTCTCCCCTGTATTTTGCAACGGCGTCGCAACAGTAAAGGATAAGCCCAGGAACACCACAAAAATGAAATCATAAGTAACTTATACATTCATACATTCACGCATTCTCCCACACCAGTTTTAAATTCAGTTGTTAAATATCGAAATTCGACTGAAAATCTTTGAAACTGTTCCCTACACGGAAACCTTTATTCGTTAAACGCTACCAACCGAGCGGGTATACAAACCTTTTATTTTAACAAAATTCAAGAAATCCCAGTATTTTTTCAACATGTAAATTAAACTATCTGAAACATAAAGCCACAAACTATTCTCATGCCCAAAATACTACATAGTAAGAAGGGGTAAGAAATTAAACCGAATAGACGTCGGTCAAAAGCTCTATCGACCGCCTACATTTATCTATCACACCCTACTTCGCGCAACTCCACGTCTCGTCCTATACTTCTCGTGCCCACACGTCACCTCGCTGGTGAAAATGGTGGGCGAGGTGAAACATGTATACATTCTCCCCCCCAGTGGGCTTACCGATTGGCAAGCCGAAGAAGGGCCGTAGGAGGGTCCACCAGATCAGGAAAGAGATTAACCACAACTATGGTAGTACAGAATCTCGTACCGGCAAACGATATAAGTGAATTGCGATGAGATATATATATACTCGAAAATACACAACTAAAGCTGGCTCATGTAGATGTACCAACTGCAAGCATAAGCAAGGATATCAAAAATATCATAGTAGCAAATCAACTGTGAAGAAGAGAAAGACTCTAGAATATGAGCATATTCGGCAGACAACCGGCTACATGTAGCCTCATAGTGCGTCAACCGGCGACGAGAATTCCAAAAAGTAGGCCGCAATCTAAACCGCCGGTGTCGGGTCTAAGGACCTCAGGCAAAGAGCCCACTAACTAATGCTCCGCACACCCTGCCATGTACCCTAGCACAAACCGAGACACGCTGGCCTCGACGGGTCGGCATGTACGACCATTTCCGAAAAAGACCCCTCCTGCGGGGGGAAACCGCTGGTGGTGCGGGAAATGCACACGAGCTGATGGCGATCAAGTGCGATATGATCAATTAGCCCAAACCGTCCGCAATCAGGCGCATAACTCGCCGTACCTCTGGCGCATACCGACGCCGTCGTAGTCATTCAAGTAACTAACTGTGAACGACCGGAGATAGTCAATTGACGAAAAGTAACGACGACGTGCAAACAGGTCATCGATGCAAATAGGAGAGACCAGACCCAACCACGGTCACAAGTATAGGTATAATAGCGATAGCCATCTACTCTACCCCATATCAGATACTACACATATTCGGAACAACTGGCAGCGGTAAAATGAAAGATGTATCGGTATGATACTACTTCCTTTGTGCAAACTAAGATCCGTAAAAGATCGAACGCAAGAACGCGCCGATAGGACAGGGAGTGTATTCGATATAGTCCAGAACTACCGTCAGCACCAGGCCGACAATCACTACCTCCTCAGGTATCACCGTCTCAAGGTCATCGGAACACAGAAATCAGGACAATAGAGCCCAACCAATAACATAATGCAACAACCGAACCAGGTTAAAATTAAGATAAAGCACCCGGATCAACTAGGTCACGGCGAAACGAAGTACGAGAACCGACCAATCAGGTCACGAAACAAGGTAGAGAACCGGACCATATCAAGTCACGGTATCAACAAAATGGATAAATACTCTACTCCTACAGCGTGAACTAAATAGAAAACATATGAGTAGAGTTATAAATAAAACAACGGGGATGGCAAGCTCAAATTATAATTACAAAAATAGCAACAAAAAGGAAAAACCAGAAGAACAGGGAATAGGAAAAATATCCACCGACGTGCACCACTGTACGACTTTCGGATCGGAAGTACCACACCGCATTCAATTCTGTCGCGTCTGTCTCCTGACTGCCGAGAAAGAACGTCAACCGCGAACCTAAGAGAGGGTCCACTGGGTTAGGTGTCTAACCCACAACTAAAAACCGCTAAAGCATAACTCCACAAAATCGCCAGCAAACAATTTCAGACGAGAAATTGGTTCGGCCAAAACGATTACCGAACAACAAACCGGAAGTCCCGAAAACTCAGCGCGGAACTTCACCGTCGCTCACGGATCACGTATCCGTCGTTTCCAATCCTAGCGAAACGACGCGGGTGACCACCAACAAGGCTCAGGACAAACAAATATCCCCAAGTACGTCGGACAGAATCCGGATCGAAACAGCGTTCTAATCGGAGGATTTCGCCGAAAACGCTCCGAAAATGCAATTTCCGATCTTCGCAAAGGGTCCGGGGCCTTGGCAAATCATCCAGAGTTACCATAGCTCACGGCATGCTGGGCCGAACAACGCAGGCCCGACGGATCGAAATGCATAAAAGCACCATCCGATTCCAAAGAATCACATTATTTTCATGTGTTTGTTGGGCTGTTTAGTGGGGTGCCGTCTACGCAAACGGCAGTAGGTCATTAGCCAAATCGAGACACCTAAAACAGGTGTCGGCGTGCCGAACAGCCGTGTCACGCGTTCGGAGCAATTCCGCGACTGTGGGAAGCACAGTGAGCAGACACGAAGTTCAGGGCAACTAGCGCGCACAGCGCCGTAAATGACATCTAACACACGCAACCGCGGGAAGCCGTTGACCCCGGACGGAGGTGAGAACCGATGCTCAAGCACGGAGTAATCGATATCGTGCTTCACTTGCCCTGGTCATGCGGGTGAGCTTCGGATCGCCCGAAAAGTCGACCGGAACCCTAAACTACAGGTGCTGGAGACTTAAAATAGTACATACCGGAGTGCAGGGCGCCTAGGGTTGGCCGGCAGCGTGCCCGGACGGCGGGCGCTCCGGGCCGGGGAAGGGTGTGCAGCGTTTGGAGGGGTCCGGGCCAAGTGCTGGCCGCGGCCGGTGGCGGCGGAGGATCACGGACGCGACGACACCTCGCCGGGAGGGTCGAGGGGAGCCGAAAGCGCGGGACTGATGGCGCGGCGGCGCTTGGTAAGCCGAGGAGGACTAGCCAGCCACGGCGCATGGCACGGGGTCTAGGGCGGCGCGGATGAAGGAGCGCGCGCGGGTCGGCGGTCAACAAAGTCGGGGAGGGCCGGATGGCACGCGGCGAAGCGGGGAGTCACCGGCCGTGGAGAGGACCGCGCGCTGGCCGGGCGGTGGCGGCGCGAAGAGCTAGGTGAACCCAGCTCGCCGACTTGGCCGAAAGTGCGCAGGCCAAACGCGGCCGCGCGAAGGCACGGGACCGCGGGGGCGGCGGTGACAGACGGCGGGGAATGGCGCAAGTCGTCAAAGCGACGGCGCTCGTGGAGGCGGTGGCGGGCCAGGCCTCGGCTGAGCTAGGTCAGGCTCGCTACAGGGCGCCCAGGCCGCGACAGCCGGCCCGCGTGGGAGCGGCCCGCGCCGGCACGGCGGTATGGCAGAGGTCGGTGGCCTGCTGCAAGATTGGTGGTGCGCGATTGGTTTTTCATTGGTCCACCTTCAGAATTGGTTTCCTATCGGCATGGGATTGGTGGGAGAGAAGGTTGTATTAAGGGTGGCCGGGTCAATGGCTTCCTGGCTGGTCCGATGGCACCTCGGACGGCCTGGTGTGTGCGCCATGGGTGGTCAGTATGTACTTGTGTCTGTAATGTTGTTAGTGGCACAGCTGGGAGGTTCTATAGGTCGGTCTTAGTATCTAGGGTTTCTGTGCAAAGTTAACCTAGATCTTATACTATATACAAGAGGATTTGCAGAAACTTCTCGCCTAACTTCTAAGATATATTTAAACCTCAGCCCCTCAGTGCGATCAATTTTGCACTGTACATACCTCCGTCTCGATTCTCACGCGATTCGATACATAAAAAGTCCGCGGCCTTTGGGAATTTTGCGAAATTGCCAATCCCTTCGACTTCTTAACGATAAACTTTCGCAATTACCAGAGATCCGTTCGTATCTGATTTCGATCCGACCCTTTTATTTGGCATCTTATTTTTTTGTATTATGCGTCGGGGGCTATATAACTTACATATCTATTCTGTTCATGACTATGGTCACTTCTTTATCTTTTTTGAGACGCAGGGGATTCGCAACGGAACGCCATCCGCTCCTAATTAAATGCCAATATCGCACACATATCCAATGTGTACACCAATAACCAACTTCACGATAAGAAATTGACTTCCCTACTACTATAGGGACTCGAACTATTCTTTCACCCTACTCCAGTCACAACACGGAGTACGAGAAGCTTTAGATGCACCGAAAGAGGCAAAAGAGCGAAAACCCTTTTTTCGGTAAAACTCCTTTTTACTCGAAAAACCGTGCATCAGTCAGAAATCCGTCAGTGCCATTGGTTCCAGAGTACGCTAAACCAGATTCGAAACGAGCTATTGGACCTGATAGAAGCGGAGTCCGATACGCATGCCAGAACAATCTAACTCTGTGGCTTTCTCCAGAAAACCGGCAGTTATCTATTCCTTATGAAGAACTAAAAATGCGTATATATCTCCTTTTAGCTCAGCTTCTGCCTGAAACCTGACGAGCTGGCTTATGTAATTAAAATTAACACATAAACAATCATCAAACAGAGAGTTAGGTGCGAACTGTCAAAAATCTCAGTCCTTACACGTAGTAATTGATTAGCGGTAGAGTTTTACTTCCTCGCTTTTCTGACTTACTCTTGCTCCGCTTCTGTAGACTTATGCCTGGAGCCGATGTGTTTGGGCGGTACCACTGCAGGACTAGCTGTTTTTTTACAGTAAGTTGCTACGCCCAGTTGTTACCGCTTATGTTTTAGCAGAGCCACAATTTCGGCTGCTCGCCCTTCCTGCGGATCAGGAATCGAGGCAAAGGGCGTTGCCGATTAAGGCGCTACGCGGACCTGACAGAGCCCCCTAAGAGGCACCCTTACTGGCAGGTAGATGTTTTTTTTCGAGTTTTGTGTACATAGCTTGCTTAAACTCGCAAGTGGCGAGTAACGCATGTATTTTTGGTTTGGACTATGTATATTGAAACTTCAGTTGTTTAGCTTTGGTTATTGAGCAGCTCTATAACTACTGTTTGTAGTATGTATATCTACAGGTAACTTTTGACGCTCGTAATACAGGGAAAATTCCTTTGTAGCGGCGGATTTTGTCAGCAGTGCCCGAGGAACGAGACATCCGGCGGCGTGACAGCATTAAAACAAATCTCAAAATCTAATGTCTAAATTTAAAAAATTTAAAATTTTTTTAAACATATTAAATATGTTGAATTAAATATTTACTCTCCACATTGAATTTTAAACCATTACCACATTACAAGTTCTTTTAAAATAGTGATTACAAAATTAATGTCAAAGTAGAAAAATTCTAAAATTACAACATATTAAAGTGCGGCTGAATTTAATAGTGCTACAAAATATTACAACTATTAATACGTTGAATTTAAATTTTTTTTTTTTTTTTCTCTACGATTCCATTTTTTTAAGTGGTGAAAACAAAATTAATATCGAAATTAGAGTAATTTAAAGTTCTTAAAAAATTAAAAATGTTGAATTCTTATTATCGAAATTAAATTTGTTTAAAATAGTAATAAAAAAATACCGATTATTTAAATTTAAATTTTAAATGAATATTAATACTTTAAATCGACATGTTTAGAAATAATTACATTTCTAATTTAAATTGATGCTAAATAGAAGA
>NC_033644.1:5160692-5161745 GCF_001540865.1 Ananas comosus | reverse complement strand
TTATATATTATTAATATATAATAATTATTATATTACATATATTAATATTATAATTTATATTTATAAATAAAATATATTTAAAATATATTATACAATAAATATATAATATAATATAATAGTATATATATATATATATATATTTAATACTATAAAATAAATTTATAAATAATATTTATAAACAAAATATTATATTATATATATATATAAAAGAAGGGCCGAGAGAAAGGTCATGGACCTCTCCTCACGTGGTCCATAGGGTGGAGCGGACCTCGTGGACCGCGCTCTTTCTTCACCCGCGCTGTGCATGCGTACGCAACCCCACGAGTTTTCGTTTTCCGATCGAATCGAGTGAAAACGAAAACCTTCATTTTTCTCGGAATCTGTAAAAATAATTTTTCAAAAAAATTCATTTACGGACCACCAAACACGGGAATCCCACTTTTCAACCGAAAAAAAATTTTCGGGATCATTTTACGAGGAACCAAACGCACCCTTATTCTTATTTTAATTTTGTAACCGTTTTCGACTTTAAACCAAAAATACCTGTACAGTAAAATAAAGATAAAATTGCTAAATAGTTAAATATAACATTTTAAATTACAAAATAGAAAAGTGAAAATGCACTAAACAATAGAATATCTTTTACAATTTAAAGCTTATCTTTTACAATTTAAATATATCTAGAAAAGAAAAAAATTTATGTATAAAATAAAATTAAAAAGTCAAATGTAATGAGGTTGGACTTGACGGAGGGCGCAGGAGAGAAAAGAGGTTAGAGACCAAAGTGTAGAAAGAATAAAGATTAGACCATACTGCCCGTGATAAAATTCTAATAAGATTAAAGAGGTTGGGAACCACCGGATAGTTGAGCATGTAGGACGTACACCAGTGCAGGCTGTGACACCCCAATAGTCCCACATCGGATGGGAATAGGGTTGTCATTGGGTTTATAAGAGACTTAGACATTAGTAATAATAACTGGGCTTAAGCATTTTGGGCTGTTGGCTGGGCCCAACGAGTTATTATTGCTAGTGGGCTGGGTCGTTACATTTG
>NC_033644.1:5157495-5158972 GCF_001540865.1 Ananas comosus | reverse complement strand
CTTTAAATATATGTAATAAAGTCCAATAGAGTTTGATTTGAGCTTTCATCCTAAATATATGTGTTAGGATTAGCCCCAAATATCTTGAATTAGACTCTAATTTTATATTTTAGAGTCTGATACAATTAGGCTCTAAGTTTATGTATTAGAGCTTAGTCACATTTGATTTTGGTTCATCTCAAGGTGAAATATTAACTAAATCCTAATTATATGTATTAGGATTAGTCAGATTTGATTTAAATTAAACTCCAAGTATATGTATTGAAATCCAACAAATTAATTTGATCATATGGTTTGATCAATTCTAAATATAGGTTTAGAATTTGATCAAGTTTGAACATGATTGTGATTTGACTCTAGTTTTATATGCTAGATAATCGAATATTTTGGGAATTGTGGGATGTTCGTGAAAATTGAACTTGAGTTTAGTTTAACGACTTTTCGGTCGATATCGGATTTAGGTTTAGTTTAACGACGTTTCGGTCGGTTGATTTGGTGGATTAGTTTAACGACGTTTCGGTCGATACCGAATTTAGGTTTAGTTTAACGACGTTTCGGTCGAAGGTTTGGGTTTGGTTCACAAGGTTTATGGTATTGGGTATATGGGATTATGGTTCATGAACTTAGATATGGTTCATGGGTTTATGGTTCATGGTTTTAATGAGTTTTGGATAATGGGCTTAGATAGTGGGCCCAAATGGGTTTTGGACTGGGGTCATTTGTAAATGGGCTCTGGGCTTTGGCTTAGGCCTAGATTTAATTGGATTGGGTTATAGGTTATGGGTTAGGTGTGTAGATTGGCTATTGAGTTTAGACTTAACATGGACTGGTTTCATTTTTGATTTGGATTCAGGCTTACATATTTGACTTGGATTTGGACTTCATATTTTGATTTGGACTTGGGCTTCATATTGGGCTGAATTCATTTTTAGGTTGAGGTTTAGGCTCAATATGGCTCATTTGGTTTGGGTTGAGATTTGGGCTCAATATGGGATTTGGATTTGGGTATGATATGCCCGGACTTATATCGGGTATGGGCTTAGGTATTCGGGTTTTAATCAGGTACGGACTTACATTAATATGCCCGGATTTAAAGACCCGGGTTAAGACATTGAACGGATTTCCTTTTATATCCGAATTTGGTGTGCCCGGATTTAACTCAGGCTCGGGTGTAGGTTAAATCCGGAGTTGAACTTAAGTATGGTATGTTGATGTGCCCGGGTTTAAACCTGGTACTTAGGTATTATCTTAACCTAGTATTGAACTTAATGTACTTCGGTGTGGATCGGGTTCGGGTTCAAATTTAGGTTCGATTAGGTTTGATACAAACGTGACTTTTGGGTAAGTCTACTACCTAAAGGAGTGTACCTGATTTTGGTTTAGGTTTATAAATTGGCTTTAGTTCTAAACTTTAGTTTGGACAATTGGAATTGGAGTGAGTTTTAGGTAATTGGCATTGGAATTGGGTTTGGATATC
>NC_033644.1:5115574-5154752 GCF_001540865.1 Ananas comosus | reverse complement strand
GCTCGGTGAAGTCTCGGTAGAGCTGCGGCTGAGACATGGCGGGAGCTCGACGAATCGAGCACCGCGGTGTCGACAACACGGGGATCTATGGCAGGGTATTTGCGTCGCTCTTAAAGATATTTCTCTCGGTGGCCGGGAGCGTCTCGGCACGGGCAGAAGACGCGGCTCGTCGGTCGAGAACGATGCTCCATGGGGTCGCCGTTTCTTCTGTGCATTTCGTCGACACACGTGTTTGGTGCGTGGAGGTATCGATGAGCTCGGCTTCTATCGGCGTACGGTAGGTGTGGGTACGTCTGCAGAACGGATGCTCGTGCGCATGGAAGCCGAGGAGGAGGCAGGGGGGGCGGCGTCGCGACTCGTTGGCAGGGAAGAGGCGGAAAGGAGCAGCGGGAAGAGGCCTCGCGGCGCAGGTTCTTTCTCGAAGCGGACGGCTCGGCGTCAGGCGGTCGGCTCGGAGCGACGCGGCTCGGCGCAGGGTCGGCTAGGAGCGCGCTGCCTTCGGCAGCGTAGGGTCTGGCGAACTTGGGCGTCGTCGGCCCGCAACGAGCCAGATCGCAAGCGAGGAGCAGATCTTGATACCGGCGGTGACGATGATCCGGCGTGGGCGCACGATGGGGCGGCGGCACGCGACCATGCGGCGACAGACGGTCGGCGGGCGGTTCCTTTGATGGTCGGCCCTGGTTGAGGTCGGACGCCGGAAGCAGCAGGCGCTACGGCCGCGGCCGGTGAGGGACCACGGCGGCCAACGATGTCGTCGGCGTCGAGGCGGCGAAACGCGCCTGCGAGCGCGACCATCATGGGGCGCGTGAGCGAGTTGAGCGCACCCGGGCAGTTGATGGTGACCACGGCCACCGCGGATCTATAGGGTCGCCGCTCCACCACGATGAGCTCATCCATGGCGGAGGAGGGCGAGGTTGGTGTCGGATCTGATGACGGGGCGGAGAGGTTGTGGTGGGTGCTGATTTCACAGAGAGAGAGAGAGAGATCTTTTACTTCTCTTTTCTCTTTTCTTTTTTTCTTTTTTTTTTTTTTTTTTAAAGGAGAGAGAGAGCTTTGATTATGGCATTAATGGAGAAGAGAAAAATATCTTTTTTTTTTTTACCTTTCTTTTCTCTTTCGTAGACACAGGAATGGGATTGGGTTTTTTTGTTTAGGAATAGGTTTGAAAATTCAAAAAAACTCTCTGTCCTCTCCCTTTCTCATTGGGAGATATTTATGGGACTAGTCTAACTAGCCGGGAGAACGTGCGTATGGTGCGTGCGTATAGGAGAGGATGGGATCGTGGGATGTGGGTAGTTTTTTTGCATATTAGTCCTTCCCATTTGTTTAATATTATACCTTAGTTAAAATAGCATAATATTATATGTTTAAAATGGAGCATCTTGCAAATATCTGAAAGGGAAAGGACTAATTTGCTATTTGCCATGTATAATAGCCATTCATGCCTACGAGAACATTCCACTTTTTGTTATCTCTGCACCTGGTGTATGGATTAACCTATGCACCGGGTTCAAAATTTGAACTCAAATTTTATCCATGCACCTAGTGCATGGATCATCTCATACACCATCTCTCTTTCTCCTTTTTTTTTCTTTCTCTCTTTTTTTTTTTTATGCTTCAACAGAGTGCCACTCCAGAGACGGACGCTGTGCTGTTGCATTGGTATCGTTCGTGCAGGTTGGACTTGCTCTCCACGGACTGGTTAGTGTGGAGGTAGTTGTATAGTCGCAATCGGGCGAGACGGATGTGTTCACAGTCCCAGGGACGGGTATGATTACAGTCCTTATTTGAGATTTGGTCTGAGTTGACATTGTTCTACAGAGGGTTAGAGTTAGAGCATGATAGTATAGCAATATTTAGCTGTAGATTTGTTCCAGCTTTCTTTACTACTCCTACTTATCCCTGTAGACTTAGTGGGTGGACCGATGAGTTCGAGGGCGGTACCCACTGAGGACTACTTCATTTTGTAGTAGTTCTCACGCCCAGTTGTTACCCTGTTTTTGTAGAGCCTTCTATTCCAGCTGCTGCTTCTACCGAGACTAATCGTGGTAAGGGCGTTGCGAGTTAGAGCCCTTCCAGACGAGTCGCAGAGCTAGAGGAGCACCAGCTACAGATAGTTGTAGTTTTTGGGTCTTTACATACAGTTGTTGTATCTCGCCAGAGCGAGTATTTGTATACTCTGGATGACATGTATGTATTGAACCACAGTTTATATATATGGTTTACTTTCCTAGCTGCTCTATACTACTGTTTGTAGTATTGTATGATTACAGGTACTTCTACTGTTTCGCTTCATATACTAGAAAAATTCCTATGTATACAACGGGTCTGTTAGTGAGCCCGGGAAAACGAGTAATCCGCGGCGTGACAGGTGGCTAGGGTTAGGGTTAGGGTTTCCATGAAGAAACCCTAAAATCCACTTTATAGCATGCCGACTTTGTGCACAACTCCCTCGAAATACAATATTTGCCGCTGATGTCCCGTCCACGTGTGTATGACAACCTCGCGTATCAACCTCACGTATCAGCCTGCTGAGCTAAGGTACGTAGAAAGAGAAAAAGAACTCACAGAGGTCACCAGGAGCGACTGGATTCTGCGCATAAAATATAGGGGGTTTCACGCGAAATGTGAAAATGTCAATTCGACCCTTCCTCGATAAACGCATGATATCTGGCGATCCGTCAGTCGGATTTCCGAATGGATCATGCCAGCACGTTCAGCACAACTGAGACATCGAGCACACAATTTTGTTTTGTTCGAATTGGTTGTCGATTCGCGGCGAAAGCCATCCACTCTCCGATTCTCCAAAACCACACACATATATATATAAAACAATAGTTCTTCCAAAACCCCTCGAGCAAGCATATTTGCAGCCAAGGTCCCTCTACACAAACCACCTCTCACAGAAAGATCCCCACCCGAGAGTCCACATGCAAAACGGAGCAACAAGAAGTTTTAAAAGGCAAAAACGATAAAGAACAAAAGTCTACTTTGCGATAAAAATCTAGTTTTCTCGAAAATCATGCATCAAACCCTAAATTCGTCAGTGCCATTGGATCCGAGATAGTTGGACCATTGAAAACGAGCTATTGGATCGCCTTGAACAGAGTCCGATACGCGCCAGAAACCATCTCTTCTCATTGGCCACTCCGAAAACCCGGGTTATTATTCAGTTTAAGTTAAAAGTAAAAATCGCGTAAAATCTCTAACCTAACTCGTTTTCTTCCGAAACTTGACGAGTGCTTATGTAATTAAAAATGCACATAAAAAAATATCGTCAACAGAGAGTTTAGCTACACAGTCAAATTCTCAGTCCTCACATGATAGCTGTCTAGTTTACAGTAGCGGCACCCCTCATTTACTGATTTATGACATTTTATTATTCATCATCTTACTACTGTAGTTGGTGTCCCTATGATGTTGGCATGTGACTTTGTTTACAGTAGTGGTACCTCTCAGTATATTCGATCATGATAGTTATTTACTGATTTTCTTGCTACTGTGGTTGATTGTATACATCATGATTAGTATCTTGATTCATGTTACAGTAGCAGCATTATTTTGTATTCCAATTCATGACATTTATCTATCTATTTGTGATGCTACTGTAGTTGACTATTTCATTTCTACTTTTATCTGTTCATCGTACTCCTTTGTTTGCTAGTGAGTCGGCTTGCCCTCGTCGGCTGGTTGTCCCCACTGAGAAACATATTTAAATATTTCTCATCCCACTATTTTTACAGGTGTTGTTGACAGTGCGGGTCGGGGCGCAGTGTGAGGACGTGATAGTTAGCGCCTAGATAGTTCGTGCTGTGGATCTCGGTTCCTAGCCTCTGATTACTTCTACTTCATTATGTGCTATTATGTAAGGATTTACGTGATTGTGGTTTGAGTTTAATTATATTTGGGTTTTTCTTTTGGTAGTGGTTTAGTCGATTATGGATTATGGGTTTAGATTTACTAGTAGTTGTATAATTAAACTACCTTGTTCTAATTACTACTTATTATATATATGTGCTCTTACGTCATGCATGTATAGGGAAGACTTTGTCTGTATGGACAGAGAATGCCATGTGCGTGTGGTTGGTCTATGCATGTCTCGGGCAAGGTTTGCGAAAGAAAAAAAAAATTACGCTTCTCTGCAACTCTGTTTTCAAATTAGATGGATTTCTCAAAATTAGCTTTCCAAAAAGGGTCCGGGCATGACATCTATACACTCAAAAAGGGGCAGTAGATCTTACACCCCCCTCATCCTTATGTTTAGAAGCCTTTTGAATTTTAAATATTAAAACAATGACAAAATAAGGATTAAGTATAGACTTTTAGATAAGCAGGTATAAGATTTATACTCCTTTTTAGGTGTACAGATAGCATTGCTTTTCTTTTATTGAGACATTTTTACCTTTTGAGTTTTTTAAATTTAAAATGATAATGGTAAAAAAGATTTTAGCAAAAATTCACCGGTGATTTCATTAGATTGATATTGAAGAAAATTAAATCAATTATTGTTAAATTAATAATTTATTAGTCACTTTTACCTAAATAAGAATAAAAATTTAAATAAAAAATTATAATTTTTTTATGGACAAAAAATAGGGACCCAATAGGAAAATCGAAAAAAGGTTGGGATCATTTGTGTTGCTAATCCACAAAATTTATGCTATCTTAGCACCACGTCAGCACCCACATGTCGACTTCCGTCAATTATTACAGAAGATTGACAATAGAGACCCAATTGAAAAAAAATTTATAGGTTGGAAACTCAATTGGCAAGAAAATAGATTGGAGATTCAATTAAAAAATCTATATACATATATGAATCCTCAATTTTAATACAGGTGGCAGCGAGGGTGGAGGCGAAGGCACAAGTGCGCGGGGCGTTGGCACGGCGCAAGCGGGCGCAAGCGCGGGGGCGAGCGAGGGCGCGCAGGGGCGGGCAAGCGGGCGGGCGTGACGCGCGAGGGCACGAGCCGACACGGACGCGAGCTGGCGCGGGCGCTCGCGTAGGGTGGGCCCGTGCCGGGTCGCGCAGGCATTGAGGGCGTAGGCGGGTGGGGTCTAGCCAGGGGGGAGCGAGGAGTTTTTTTTTTTTTTTTTGACCTCTTTCTTAATTTTTTTTTTCTCTCCTCATATTTGGAGAATAAGATTTATTATTTTTTAAAAATCTACTCTAATTTTTTATTTTAAAATTTTAAAATATATAAATAATTTTTAAATACTTTAAATTATTTGTATTAAATATAAATTTTAATTTATAATATTAAATATTTAGATATAGATTGTACATTAAAAAAAAAAAGATTGATGGAGTTTAAATTAATTTTACCATCGACTGACTCAAATCTAATATATCGAAAAATTGGGGCCCAATGTGCAATTAATTATTTAAAAAATTGATAGGGCCCCACAACCCTCCAAAATAAAGGAAGGTCTTTTTTGGATTTCAAATTAGTATATTTATAAATTATAAATAAATAAATAAATATAAGTGAAAAAATAAAAAAAGAAAATGTGTAAAGTGTGAGATAGAGAGAGTAAGAGAGATAAAAAAAAATAAAAATGGGCACCCACCGGCCCCCAAACCGGGAAAGCTTCAAAAAAGTTGTAAATAAATAGATTTAATAGATATTTTCTTTAATCTCAAGTGCTATGTATCAAATTTTGAACTTTTTAAAGATAATGATGAAACTTTAGATTGCAACAGGGTATTTATGAAATTATTTAAAAGGGAAATGCAACTTGCACACTTCAAAGCGGGTGTACAATTTACCCGGTTACACCCCTTTATTCTAAGGTTTAAAAAATTCTTAAATTATTAGTATCAAGAAAAAACAAGAAAAAAAATTAAAAGCTACCTATACACCTGATTGGGATGTACATCATACATCGCAACCAATTTAAGAGGTAGGATGAATTTACTAGTCAATGAGGTGACTAATTAAAAATTCTACCCATTGAATAGTTGGGGTTTACAATATACACCCATTTTAGAGCGTATTAGTAGTTTATTCTAAAAATAATAATAATAATAAGACAAAAATCAATTCTTAGCCATTGATGAACTGTATAAGATGTACATCTTATTTTGGAGTGCATATATAATAGTGCTCGATTAAGGAACTATTTAGTTGCATATAGTTACGACTACGCTACAGTTATAATTATATGAAAAGTCAAATCTAGCGTTAGGTTAGATGCATTTTAATCCAGCCCCTAAAAATAGACAACGTCGATCGCTTCTTGGGCCGCAAGTTATTCTCTGATAAGTCATTGCTTACGTAACCATCCTTCTGACAACTCTTTGTCAACAACCGGCGCATGCCTACTCACGTATCCGGCCCAATTTTTAAATCCAACTTAGGCCACTGAAAAGAGAATTTTTTCCTGCACGGGCTGTTTAAGTACATTACATACACCGTTTCCTCTAAGCTATGTGATAATAATAGCTTCAAAATCAGAATCTAAAACATTTAAAATTTTTACATACAAAAAAATTTGAATAGTAATTTCTCACGGTTAATATAATCACCGTTTCTCTGTCCCGGAATCCTAAACTATTGAGACAATTTAATGCCTTAGTAATGAATTTTTAGATGTGGTGATAAATCAGATACATTGGTGATTTTAACATCAAAAGTTATTTTGCCATACACGGAATGCATTTATTTATACACCAAATGCGCTCAATCTTTTCTGCATGTGAGAGTTGATGGCACAACGCACCTGCCGCCCACCGAGCAGCGAATGTACCCGATTGGGTCGCACCTGCAATTAGTAAGTATGACGTGGACGATTTCCATTAGCAATTATTTAAAGCTCAGTTAATGGATTTAAAAGGAAAAATGTCAGTTGTGCATACAAGTAACATAAAAAAAATATAAATATAAATGTATAGCTTACACCTTACCTCTTAAAATTTACAACATTTTTAAAATTTTGAGCACTATAAAAAGAAGAAAAAATTGACAAAATATGATAGTAATAATAATCCTTAAACAATGCGGTGTAAGATTTACACTGTCATTTATAATGTATTGATAATATTGCTCTTTAAATATCAAGGTGTCCATAAGATATGGGTCTCGCCACTTTCTTATCCACCACACATGAAAGTGATGTAATTAGGACATGTTATACACCATACCAAATAGCTAATAATTAATATTTTTAAAATTAGGTAAACTTTAATTTGCTTTCTTGTTGTATTAATTAATTTTTACTTGCTATTCTTTGGCTTGAAAAGTTGTATTAAACTATTCCATATTTTTTTTTTTTTTTTACCGATAAGACCTTTTGTCCAATAGGATGGTAGAGTAATTTTCTTTAAAAAACCATATGATCATATCTTTAGGGCATGTTTGATTTACCCATTTTTCACTTTAGAATCGAAATTAGAATGGATGAATCCATTTATCCTTGTTTGGTAAGGGAATTTTCATTCTGAATTCGATTTCCAGGTGAATGGATATCCCCCAATTACCCTTTTCTTCTAATCCGACCTAGAAGGTCGGATTGAAAATTGAATTCGGGCGGCGTGGATTTGTTCGTGTTAAATTTGACTATTTTAAGCTTTTTTTTTAAAACATAAGTTTAAGCTTAAAAATTATATTTATAAATTTAAATTTAAATTTGAACTTAAATTAAAAATTAAAATTCAATCAAGCATTTCAAATTAATTTATAAATTTAAATTTAATATCTAAAATTTGAATCAATTAAAATTCAATCAAGCATTTCGAACTAATTTATAAATTTAAATTTAAATTTAAAATCTAAAGTTTTATTCAAATTTATTTAAAATTTAAATTAAATTTATGGATTCAAATTGAAATTGAAATTGAAATTATAATTTTAAGTTTGAATTTAAATAAATTGAAATTTAGTTTTATGTTTTGAATTATCCGTTAAATTTCAATTTTTAATTTTTTTAAAAATATATATTTAAAATTTTGACATCATTTTAAAAATTTGAAATAAATTTTTATATTTAATTTTCAGTTTAAATTTAAAGTTAATATATTATAAAAATAAAATTGATATATTAATTTGATTATGTTTTTGATATCTAGATGAACAAAACACCGACAATAGAAATGATTCATTCTAATTCAGATTCAGATGGCGAAACAAACAGAATAAGATAATGAATCATTCCGACCGTTTCCAGCTTAGGGGCTGTTTGGTTCCTCGTAAAACTGCGGAAAAAAAATTTCGGTGGAAAAAAAATTTTATTTACGCTTTTAGCGTTTGGTTTGTAGGAAAAAAAAGTAGTTTTGTTGTTTGTTTAAAAGGATAAGAAAGATAAACAAGGAAAAAGTTAGTTATAAATAAAAAACTATTATATATATATATGCATTTATTTTATATATTATATATTATTAATATATAATAATTATTATATTACATATATTAATATTATAATTTATATTTATAAATAAAATATATTTAAAATATATTATACAACAAATATGTAATATAATATAATAGTATATATATATTTAATACTATAAAATAAATTTATAAATAATATTTATAAATAAAATATTGTATTATATATATATATATAAAAGAGGGGCAGAGAGAAAGGTCATGGACCTCTCCTTACCCGGTCCACAGGGTGGAGCAGACCTCGTGGACCGCGCTCTTTCTTCACCCGCGCTGTGCACGCAACCCCACGAGTTTTCGTTTTCGGATCGAATCGTGCAGAAACGAAAACTTTCATTTTTCTCAGAATCTGTAAAAATAATTTTTCAAAAAAATTCCTTTACGGGCCACCAAACACGGGAATCCCACTTTTCAACTGAAAAAAAATTTTCGGGATCATTTTACGAGGAACCAAATGCACCCTTATTCTTATTTTAATTTCGTAACCGTTTCCGACTTTAAACCAAAAATACCTGTGCAGTAAAATAAAGATAAAATTGCTAAATAGTTAAATATAACATTTTAAATTACAAAATAGAAAAGTGAAAATGCACTAAACAATAGAATATCTTTTACAATTTAAAGCTTATCTTTTACAATTTAAATATATCTAGAAAAGAAAAAAATTTATGTATAAAATAAAATTAAAAAGTCAAATGTAATGAGGTTGGACTTGACGGAGGGCGCAGGAGAGAAAAGAGGTTAGAGACCAAAGTGTAGAAAGAATAAAGATTAGACCATACTGTCCGTGATAAAATTCTAGTAAGATTAAAGAGGTTGGGAACCACCGGATAGTTGAGCATGTAGGACGTACACCCAGTGCAGGCACTAATTCTCTTCACTTCTCCTCCATCAATTCCGCGGAGTCTCGGCTTAATTAAAAGGGGGGAATACGGCGAGGAATTAATTAATTAATTATTCGGGAAAAATCGTCGCGGTTGAGGTCGTGGACGTGGTTCTCGTGTCGATGAGCCGAGCGGCATCGGCGAGGATGGCCGAAGAGATCGGGAGAGTCGCCGCAGCCGCAGAGACTTCGTCTTCATCTGCCGCTTCGTTGCCGTCGTCGTCGAGGTGGGCGTGGCCGTCGGTGCTCCGGTGGATCCCCACCTCCACCGACCGCATCATCGCCGCCGAGAAGCGCCTCCTCTCCCTCGTCAAGTGAGTCCGTCGTCCGCCTTCCAAGAGAGAGAGAGAGAGAGAGAGAGAGACTTTTTTATTTTTGTGATTTTATTTTTCTTTTCCCGAACAATTTTTTATGCTTCAATTTAGATTATTATTTTAATTCAAACCCGATATACTTTGTCCCCCCAGTTTATGCAAAATCATGCATTTTCTAAGACAATAATTTGGCTCCTGAACAAAGTACTTACTCCAGGATGCCGAGTTGAATAGCAGATGTGCAAGAATTTGAGATTTGCCGGGCCTGTTTGGCCCCTCTTCTGCTGTTGCTCTTCTATTCTTGTGCGCGCGCGTAAATTGGATAGTCCGGAGCTTATGCTGATGCGAAATTGATTCCAACCCTGGAAAAAAGTTTAAGCTTCAGTTTGGTTCTCCTGATTTTGCTTCAGCAAGAAGAAGCTATTCCGGATACATTAAAATGGCGCTTCTCCTAATAGCACAAATCAGTTATCATTTTATCGTATTTTTGAAACAAATGCAGGAGGAGGCCTGGCCACTTATTTCTAAAATGCTGGGTAGTAATAATACCAAGGGGAGCATGCTTAGGTAGCTGGTTGCATCCGCTTAGATCTGGATGGGCATAACTGCTCAGATTGCCAGGAAATGTTGATGTGTTGCGAGAAATTGTAAAAAAGAACAAAAGACGCAATGGACCTTGCACGCGTTGATTAATCAATTATCTAAAGGATAAACTGTGCCGAGGTCCCCTGCATTCTTTTTCGTTTTGATTTAGGTCTCCAGCCTTCCGCTTGTTACAATTGCATTCCTAGCCTCTATTTTTGATCCCCGTCCTTCTATCTGAAGCACCTATAAAATCAAATGGTCTTATCCATATAAATTCCGAACTTCATCCGTAACCCCTTTCCTTCTCGACCTCAACCGTATCCTCTTTCCTTCTCGAGATGATTTAATCCGACAGTGTTCTCCTCAATTCAACACCCCTTTGCGGATAGCTAGGAGGTTCATTTGCCCCTAGCCCTTAAATTAAATGATCTCTCTACATCAAGTTGCTATTCTACATCTTACTTCACAGACTAACTTCTTTATCCACTTGGCTGACGAAGTGCAAGAACTTTTTAAGTACGCACCATCATGGGTGATCCACAATGCACGGCATCTTGCCCTTTGCCTATTTCTATATGGTGTAGATGCAATGTGTTGCATATTTACGATAACCTCAAAGCATTATTCTGAAACACTTTTTCTTGTCAAAAGATTCAAGCCAACTGTCTAACTGAAAAGGTGTTTCTTTATCTGGACTTTGCGCAGAAGAAATCAAGTGGAATAAGCAGGCCTTACTTTGTAATCCATTCTAAAAAAATTCTTGAGTTTCTTTTTTGGTTCCTTTCCTGCACATTTTAAAGTTCTGCTTCTAATACTTGTAGTTCTTTTGTATTGCAGAACTAGATATGTACAAGAGCAAGTAAATATAGGTTCTGGGCCCCCTGGGTCAAAGGTTAGATGGTTCAGGTCCACAAGCGATCAGCCGAGGTTCATCAATACAGTGACATTTGATAGCAAGGAAAGCTCCCCAACCCTTGTCATGGTTCATGGATATGGTGCTTCTCAGGGATTCTTCTTTCGAAACTTTGATGCGCTTGCAAGTCGTTTTCGAGTTATTGCCATTGATCAGCTAGGGTAGGTATTGTATTGTTACTTTTATGTTTTGTAAGAAGCTGCATGAATGTTCTATTGTACTTATTTGCAGTAGCTCCAATCTTTCTTTCAGCATGTTAGTTCGTTAGTCATTAGCATTGATGATGTCCAACCAGAATGATTAGGGTCTCGTATCTTTGACAAAATGTCTGTTTTCTAAATCCCATAACTACCAAATATGCCATGATTTGGCATCCTTGCGTGTGAAGAGAGAAGATATAACTTTTTGTTTTTGTTTTTGCTCATGCTATCTTCGTTTAATATTCGTAGATCTTCAGCATAAGGATTTCTTATGCTTTCCCCAATGAAATTTGTGAAACTGATGCTATTTTTCTTCTTCCTTGTTCTATATTCTCTCTTTGTTCATTGTTCAACTTAAGCCCAAGCTTCATCACTTTAGGCTGCCTTAGCTTATGTGTCATGGCTAGACCATATAGTGTATTCACTTCTTCCTAAAATCTAAGCAATCAAGTAGTATGTGGATAATTATTTGGCAACAATATTTCAAATTTTAGGATTAAAGAGGAAGGTGAAATTTCCATATATCAAATGTCGCAACAACTGTGTTGGTTCTCTTGCTCTTTAATGATTTTTCAACAGCTACAGTGTTAAAATTTAGGGTGACTCAATTTTTTGTGTCCAATTAATATTGTAGGTTTATGTGGACAATTATTTGGAAACAATATTTCAAATTTAGTATTACAGAGGAAGGTGACATTTCCATATATCAAATGCCGCAACGGCTGTCTGTTGGTTCTCTTGCTTTTTAATTATTTTTCAATGACTGTAGTGTTAAAGTTAGGGTGACTGAATTTTCTATATCCAAGTAATATTGTAGGTAGTCCAGCAGCTCTACATCTTTTAGTAAAGAAATTTTTGTGTAGGTTGAATGGTTTATACAGAATTTTTAACCGTGAGATTTTTCTGTCAATCCACTCCATTGCATAGTTGTTTTTTCTTTACTCTCTTTTTACTGTTGCATGCATCTTAGGGGTATTAACTTTACTCAATTGCCTTTTTCGCAGTTGGGGTGGATCTAGTCGACCTGACTTCACTTGTAAAAGTACAGAAGGTTAGTTGAAGGTTTTCTGTGGACTGATAATGCAGATATTTTCTATGCTGCCTGCCACAAGTATTCGTAGCTGATACGGCTGATGGGAAGTATAATGAAGATAATAATAAAAAGCTAGAATTAGTTCATTAATCTTTTTTCAAAGCAACATAATTTTCAATGACACTTGTTTAATTTGAGACGGTAGTTATTACACATATAATATAAACCTTTCATAGAGTTTCAATTTCTGCAGTTATTACACATGTAGCCTTTCTTAGAGCTTCAATTTCAGAAAGTGTCCATATATTTACTGTAGCCTATATGTTATGTTTATTTTTGTTGAGATGTCGTATGTGCAAGCATTTCTGAAAGCTTAAAATTTAGAAGCAATGTCCATGCACTAACCGTAACCCATATTTGGTGGGCTTAAACAGAATCCTTGTAAAATATTGCCGACTATTCTCAATTATGAATCAATTCTTACCTTATACATCTCAATTGAATATATGATCTTATTTGAGCATCATATAATACATGTGCAGTTCAATTATCCAAATATACTCGCTGCTATGGTGTAGTCTCATTAAATTTTTGTTGACCATTCGTTGAGTAAAATGAAAGCGGCCAGGATTATTGCTGGTAGGTGCAATGCATTCTTCAAGTGCAGTCACTTAAATGAGAGAAGTAATGCATAGTATTTTACTATTTAAAGGAACAACATAAGTGTGTTTAGGAAAGAGTGGGACAATACCAGGAAGCTTTTGTGCTAGTTGATTGCATTGCCGAAACTTAAATGATTTCTGATCGTTTTAGCATGGACATGGGAGCAGTAAGTAAAATCAATACATCAGTTCAGAAAATGTTGAAAATTAAGTACTCTGTTCCTTGGGGATATGGCAGCACATACTGATTTGTGAACAGGCATGCTTTCTTTGGCCAGGACTATATTTGAAACTAAAATGACCTTCTCTTCCTCAGCATTACGGCTTGCATGGGCAGGTTCTTTTCCTTTTTGGTCCTTATGTTGTTTTGGGCTGGAGGAGGAGAAGCCAGGAACTGAACATATTGATAGGTCCAATACAACCTCGGGCTTAGTCAAATTGGATTAGTTATCAGATTGTGTTTGGGGTCTCCTGGATCAGTTATCAGATTGTGTTTGGGGTCTCCAAACCAGCCAATATTGATTGACATATGCAATGTTGCTAACTTGTTAAATTTACGCCCCCTTTCAGGCTGTCCCGTTCTATTTCTGAAGAGTGGTATTTAGCATTATATCGGAGTTTTACAATTTCTACTTTTCATTTATGGTTTAACAAATTGCATGATGTAATACAGAATATTGAATATTTTATAAAAATTTCATCCACAATTTATCAATGCAGAGAAATTTTAGCACACATTGGTGCATAGAGTTGTGTTCCCTGGTAATATTTTTCACTTGGATGCGTGACAAAATTTCTCTCATTATCTGGATCTTTATCTGGATCCACTTCCTTCTCTATCTATGCTCAGTCCTATCAAAATATCCTTCCTTTGGACCCATATGGCTAGGTTGTCTATTAACACTACGCTAGGTTTGTTGTAATGACCTTTAGAAATTTGTTACTGCAAGATCTATATTAAAATTGGTTTTATATTTAATGAATCGTTGTTTGAAGTAAATTCACTGTATGTGGTAATCTTTTGCCTCTGTTATGTTATGCAGGCAGTTTTGTACTATGGGTAATCTAGTGTGAACGTGCTATGGGTAATCTAGTTCCGCAATCCTAGTTACTTTGTGGTTATTGGGTTTTATGAATATGATGAATCAGTTCGTTCAGACGATTGTTTTTTATATGTCGGATGTACTTCTCATTCTAGATTTGGTTGTTTTTTCTGACGAAAATGCAATATGTCGGATGTACTTCTCATTCTAGATTTGGTTGTTTTTTCTGACGAAAATTTGCATATTTTTCAAGCAAATCCTACCTGATCATGAGAATATTAGCATTAGTAGTAGGGGTGCAGTTGCCCCTTGCTGTACAACTAGATGAGTGGTGTCGCTAGCACCTGGTGCTGCATGGTGCAGATATCGAGCAGTGGCACTTGCCGTGGTACAATTTAGCTTTTTTCTCTTTTTTTTGTCTTTCTTTGCTATCAAAACTTTCATGCGTGCCTTTGGCATGGTAGGTGCCACAGCACGTATCAAACCAAGCCCAGTGTAGTATGGCACTAGCATGCAGCAAGAATCCTCGATTAAGACATTTAACACATTTAAATCTTTTATTGCTCTTTTTTTGTGTTTAGGCTGTCATCATATGTCTTTAATATTGTATTGATGTATATTGTGTCAAAGTAGATTAAAACAGTGGCATGATAACAGATTTGAGTCTTGGCCATTTTTTTTGTGTAACATTTGAATATTATGTTTCATTCAAATCCTGTAGTTCATTTAAATTCTGGTTTGAAGTTATGTCATCTATTTTGTTGCAGAAACTGAAGCATGGTTCATCGATTCTTTCGAGGAATGGCGCAAGGCTAAAAACCTTAGTAACTTTATTTTGCTCGGTCATTCTTTTGGAGGATATGTTGCAGCTAAGTATGCTCTGAAGGTAAACTAATTGTGAAAAGCTTTTCTGCAAATGCATTCTTCTCTCAATGCTTACCACACTATGACTTCATGCAGCATCCTGAACACATTCAACATTTGATTTTGGTTGGTCCGGCTGGCTTTTCATCAGAAACAGAACACGGCTCGGAATGGTTAACCAAATTTCGAGCAACCTGGAAAGGCATCATTGTAAATCATCTCTGGGAATCCAATTTTACCCCTCAAAAGATTGTTAGGTAAGTCTTGTATATTGTAGGAAGAAAGATGTTTATACTGTTTTTAAGATACTGCATGCTATGCATTTTTATTCTATGTTACCATATGTAGTCTAAAATTCTTCTATGCAATGTTCCCATTTTAGTACATTCTTTAGCTTTCTTGTTCTGTCCAGTGTCCTCTATTTTTCCTCGTCATACTTGTCTGATTTCATATTTGTGCCTATGGGATTCTTCTCTGAGAAAGGAAAGGCCATACTTTTATTTCGTCTTGTACTATCTATTCATTGGACGTATTTTGAAAGATTATTGTGATATCCTTCACAGGCGAGTTCATAAAAGGTACTGACATTGGAGATTAATTGCTTGGTGTTGTTTGTCATAAGAGAGAGAATTGCTTCTTTTTTTTTTTTAAACAATTTGAGACATGAATTCTTTTTCAACTGTGTTACATTTGTCAACACACTTGGATCTTAACCTGCACACATGAACCTTCAAATTATAGCTGTCACCGTCTGCTGTTCCTTTTTAATTTTATTTTTAGTAATTTTCTTGTTTTGGGTTTTAATCAGAGGTTTAGGTCCTTGGGGTCCAGATCTGGTGCGCAGGTACACTAGTGCCAGATTTGGTTCTTATTCAACTGGTGATGTATTGGCAGAGGAGGAATCTAGACTGTTGACAGGTGACTCAGTATAAACATACTCCATTCACATTAAATTTTATAATTTATTTTCCAATCTAAGTTTTCTTGCTATTTCAAACGTGAAGATTATGTATATCATACCTTAGCTGCCAAGGCTAGTGGAGAGTTGTGTTTGAAGTATATATTTTCTTTTGGAGCATTTGCACGGAAGCCACTTTTACAAAGGTTAGTTCTTGTTTATTTTTTAATTTGAAAGCAAAGTTCGATCACGTGGACCATGCATACTCTGATTAGTTTGTGATTTATTTATTTAGTTTGGAAAGTTGTATACACCAACTAATTAAGGAAGCAAATTCTCTTTTTCACTATCTTATCAAATCTAATAGTGTTATTTTCATCATGCAATGGTCATGACATTAAAGTGTTCATACAGTTGATATTATGTTGCTTTTAGCAGTATACAATGATAAGATTCATGTGATAGAAATAAGTTTCTGGAGCTTAATCATCTCTTCTTAGTGACCATCAATTCAGGATGCAAGAACTTGCTCCTGTATGTATTTGATCAATGATTGAACGTACAATAAATGGATATTATGGTCAATGATTTGAACCTACAGTAAATGGATATAAACTAGAGATTTCCTCTTATGAAAGGAGTCTCCTGTTATTACCTGGCACATCAGCTCAAAATAAGGTAAAAACATTTCAACTTTACTTGAACTAGTGTGGTTTTTGAAATGAATTTTAAGGTTTTTGGTACAGCTTATGGTGTTTCTTTTCCCTTTTTTTCCCCCTTTTGTTGAGTTTTAACTCAATATGTTTGGAAGCCCCAGTGAGCGGACAAAAATTTGCTATCTATAGACATGATATTTGTTGGCAGCAAAAGTAGAAATTAGGCTAGTAACCTTCCGTTTTTTTTGTATTATTATTTTTTTAAAGAAACCTTCCTTTTTTTGTATTATTATTTTTTCAAAGAACTGTTGAGCTTGGAAGCTAACCAACGATAATGAGAATAAGTCTATCTGCTGGAGCATCCAATAGCATATAATTTGGATTTTTTTTTTTTTTTTTTGCGTGTTTTTTAAGCATAACATGTATGAACAAAGCCTATAAATTCTGATTTAACTATCTAACCTAATAATTTTTTAGAGGTAAAAATGTATGCAACTTACCTAAGCTATGTGGCATTTTGATTTGACTCAACTACTAAGTGTATGATTTTAGTAGCTAATCTTTCAATTCATTTGATTTGAGCAATTTCATGATTGCTTGGTTGCAAAATTTGGACACAACACTTGCTCTAATATAAATATAGTCACGTGAATCTCTTGAGATGCACTAATCCTGCTGGATACGATGAATGGCATACCCTAATCTTGAACTGAAGAAGTCATCAAAAGTATCTTTCTTTCAGAACTTAATAGTGCTTTTAAGTTTTTTACGGATGTAATGTAGCATGCTGGAATATATTCTTACTCGACAAAGTGTTATCTAACTTTCGGCATAAATCATCATGTTTCAAAATTTCGCAGAAATTTTTTTTTTTTTAAAAAAAGACTGTTAAGTTAGGTAGTAAAATATAGATTTTTAAAGTTCAAGTACCATTTCAAAATGCACTATACTTGCAGGGAAGGTCGATGCCTTTTTCGTTTACCCAAACCTAATATGGAACTCTGTACAAATTCCTTCCTCTCAAGTTGCTTGACAGCTTAAAAGCTCATGCAGTTGAACCAATTAATTAGAAGAAGAAAATGTGGTCCGATTGATAATCCTAAATGCATTGATACCTCTTGACTTATGATTTGAATTTGAATCTTCAAAATTCAGCATTAGCTCAGACAATAGAGGAATAAGAAATGGGTTCCTTCGTATTTAAGCATTCTTCGTAAGCTGGCTCTAGATATTAGCATCGTGGTGGGCAGCCATGTGCCCAATAAATTTGACCTACAGATCATCATACACTTTTTCTCTTCGTGCTATGTTTTGTTAATGTATGCATATGAAGAGAATTGATATAATGTTCCCTTTTTAATGGAGAATAATGTGGCATAAAGGAGATTTCTCCTTTTTTTTTTTGTGCATCTACATTCATACAGTTTCATTCATGTACTAATGTTTGACAATTTAATAGAATGTCTGCTTCTTTCTAAAGTTCTAAGAGCAGGGGAACATACTTTAGTTTGATGCTCAATTATATGGAAACAAGATTTGCTCTTCAATAATTAGATATTTATAGACAAATTAGAACACCCAATTTTCATGGTGAATTATTACCACCAGTGCTACACAATATTCTCTTAAATTATTCCTTGTCCTTGGGGTAACATATTATGAGTGGATCCCATGTATTTATTTATTTATTTTTGTCTGGTTAGGTGTTCCATAAACAATAAATGCTTCTTCCTCTTCAGGAAGCGAGTATATCTGTACATGCAATATAGGTATCAGAATCATAGAGTAAATGTAAGAACAGGTGGGACTGCCTTGGAGAGAAAGGGTTTGGTGACATTTGAGTGGAGAAACTTGTTAATCATAGAAATCCATTTGTACAGTAACATGGTGTGTGTTAAGAGAATCCGTTGCTCAAGCTGGATTTACGGAGTTTTTATTCAGCAAGAATAACGTCTCCTGTGTCATCAGCAGAGTCTTGTCCAATCTACTTTAACTGAACGTTATATGCTCTTTTGCACATTTATTTGTTGCATATCTGCATTTCTTTTATCTTTGGTAATATAAAGATTAGACTTTCTCCTGTATATTTATTTGGTAAAAACATACAAAATTTATCTGAACTACGGACCATTTTGAATCGGCTTCCAAACTTTTCAAAATTTTGATATTACCATCCTACCTTTCAATTTGTTTATTTTGAGTCAGTCAATAGTGCTGATTTTAAAATTTGAATGCATCGTATATCTTTACTAGTTTAGTTAGTATCTGTATGCAATTCTCGCAACTATAAATTTATAAAGTTAATTAGCTTAAATTTTGAAGTCAAAATAACATTCACGGACTCAAATCAAACAAATTGAACGGTTGGGTAGTACAATTAAAATTTTCAAAGGTTGGGTAACCGATTCAAAATGGTCCATACTCCATAGTTCAGGTAAGTTCTTTACATTTTTACCTAGTTATTTGTTCTATATCATTAAGTAATAGTGAATAATTGACTAAGAAAGTTTTTTTTTTCTTTCTTAAATCTGTTTTCCTGTCTTGTGAGATTCTTAAGTTGACCAGTTAATACTAATCTCTTTTTCATGTATGTAAAGTGCTTCTGAGTGGAAAGTACCAACTACCTTCATCTATGGTTATCAAGACTGGATGAACTATCAAGGGGCACAGCAGGCCCGCAGTGAGATGAAAATACCTTGTGAAATAATTAGGGTTCCTCAGGTTCTCTCTCTCTCTCTCTCTTGCTCTCGCTCGCTCTCTCGCTGAGAGAGTTATTACACAATTACTAAAACGTTATCGGTGGATGGTTTGATGCAGGCGGGGCATTTTGTTTTTATAGATAACCCATCAGGATTCCACTCAGCCGTCTTCCATGCTTGCCGAAGAATACTATCTCCAGATAAGGCTGATTATCAAGGTCTCCCTGAAGGCTTAATGGCTGTATGAACATCTTGATATCCTTCCAATGTCAAGACTAAACGCTTATTGTCACTGTAAAAGTATAGAGGCATTATCTTTTCTATTTTTTTTACTATATTGTTAATCCGTGTGCTCTTATATTTGTCCCATTTGTATACGAATTGCTCAGTACACAGCTGAGTGAAAAAAGAACTTGATATGTTGTAGTTCTATGAAAGGACGAGAGTTTGTATATTTGATGATTGCATCCGATCTCAGCCTGCGAAATATGTTAACTTCTTTAAAATGATTAAACCTTGTCGTTCTTGTAACAAAAAAGGAAAGAAAAAACTGAAAATTTCTTATATCATAGCTCCTGTAGGGATTCCATTTTTTGCTTTTCTTGAAAAAAAAAAAAAAAAGCTGAAAATTTCCAAAACTACCCTGTAAAATGTATTTTTACAGGGCTCTTTTTGTACTTAGTCCCTTAAAAAAATATTATAAACAGCATTAGTAAAGTTATATTTGCATATATAATTATCTCTTTGCCACCTGAACGTCATATTGATATTTTTAAGTTGAATACAATGATTAAATCAGCATGTTTGAACAGGATAATTGAATCTACACTTCAGTCCTTTTGTTCTACACTCTAGTTTTTTTTTTTTTTTTTTTTTTTTTTTTTTTTTTTTTACTTGGGGAGGATAAAAAAAAAATAATACGTTGATTCAATTATCATGTTTAAACACGATGATTGAATAACCATGTTTAAACACAATGATTGAATCGTAGTGTTCAGCTTAAAATACCACTCATGTGGTAAAGAGAGGATTATTTATGCAAATATAAATTTGTTAGGGCTATTTGTAAAAAAATTTTTTAGGCTAAATGCAAAAAAAACAACCCATTTTTACAAGTAATTTTTTAGTTTGCCACGTCGATGATATGTGGAATAGACTGATTTTTAAAATCCAATGGCTCGTATATGGTAATTTAAATACAGTGAACAAATCACTATCTTTAACGAAGTTAATTGATAACAATAAAAAATTACTGCCCGGTGTATGCTTCGAAAACAAACCCAAAAAAATATTGCTTGAACGTGGTATATACATGGTATATTCGCACACAACAGCTAAGGTACTTAATATTTAATAATTTATATTTTTACGTAAAAATCTTTTCTTTAGAGTCATCATAATAAAATTCTAATTCACTAGATGCAATCTAAATCATTTAAAAAGTTATATATGATAAATCATAAGTTTTAATTATATTATTTTACCATATCTATCACATTACATATTAAATCAAAGATATTAATCATTAAATGATCATATAATGCACAAGCTGAAGGACACCGGGTGTAAACAAAAATATTTTGAGATGATGAGAAAATAATAGAATGCAGTAAATAATTATAACTATCCAATAGGCCAGCAATAATAATTCGTCGAGTCTAAATTATCGGCCCAAAATAGTTAAGCTTAGTTATTATTACTAGGTTTATGGTCTTTTGTATTCTCAATCACAACTTTGTTCTCATCTAATATGGGATTATTAGGGTGTCCACATGGAGGCCTCTGGGCTATCAAGTTGTTTTCGATGATAGAACATTCGAGTAGACGATTTGCTCTATTAGATATGATCAATACTATTAGAAGTATTTATAAACTAAATTTCATAATGTTTTGATATCGTTTATTTTAAAAATGAATAATCTCAAAATGAATGACTGAAAATGAAAATCTTATAACAAATAATATAAGCGACCTAAATTTCATATTAGATGTACCGACCTTGCTTTAAAACCAATAATGAAAAAAAATTTTATGAAAATTTTACTATATTTCGGTTGTTCTACACCGTTAAACTTACAATATGTGTGTATATCTAAATATAATTTTGAAAATATATGAGATATAATTTCTAAGTATTTCAAATATTCTAGACCATGTTTAACTTTATAAATCATTGATTTGGAAACTCCATTATAAAAAATGACTTACAAGTCCTCTATACTTATAAGGATATAGTAGCCTTTTCTTCATAAACATGATCTACACTATTGAAAGTATTTAGAAACCAAATTTTATATATGGCTAAATTACAAAAAATGCCCCTATAAAAACCCGCCTTTTCACTTCCCCTCTTGATATTTAAAAACCTACACTTTGCCCGATCCTAATTACAGAATTGTGCACAGGGGGCTACAGCGTTGACAGAAAGTATGAAATGACAATAATGCCCTTACTTTTAACATGACAGAGGAAGAGAGAGAAAGCTAATTGTCATTCCTTTCTTTGTTGGAGAAATCCAGGGTTCGATCCCTTCAGGACGATGAGCCGAGTCGAAACCTAGGTGAAGGCAAAAGGCGAGCGCTTGTGTTGCGAACCAAGGAGAAAGGCGAAGAATCGACCTTGAGAGAGTGATCGCGCTTGGCTGAGGGCCCCCTTACTCTTCTAAGGTATAGTTATACTTTTGAGTTGAAATGTTATTTTAATCCATGTGGTCCCTAATGTTCCTATGGTTCATATTTTTCCTTTTGGGTTTGTAGTTTTGCAATATTTTATCAAGTTTTAATTGTTTTGAAGGTTGGTTTGATATTTTCGAATACAAAACGTTTTGTGGTCCCAAATTATGTATTAACTTGTGTATGTGATGTAATCCATGTGGTCCCTAATGTCCCAGTGGTTCAAATCGACTTTTCCTTTTGGGTTTGTAGTTTTGCAATATTTTATCAAGTTTTAGTTGTTTTGAAGGTTGGTTTGATATTTTCTAATATGAAATGCTTTATGGTCCCAAATTATGTATTAACTTGTGTATGTGATGCATTTATATTTTTGATTTAATTTAGGTTTGATATTTTCTATTATAAATTGCTTGTCCTTTGTATTTTCTAATATGAAATGCTTGTGGTCCCAAATATGTATGTTATATCTATGTGATGCATTTATGCAGTTTGCTTTGTTATATGGGGTCCCACAGCTTTCTACTTAATTAATCTTTTTTATAATTTATTGTACCATACAGATGGAGTTGAGGACTCTCGAAATTCACTATGGTAAATTTTTTGAAGGAGATCCTATAACAGAATACTATGGGGGATCAATATCATATGCCAATAATGTCGATCCAGACTTGATGTCCATTATTGAATTATGGGATATGCTTTAGAGTCTTGGATTAACGAAAGAATCAATGATATACTACACTATGCCTATTGGAGATATATCTAATGGCCTAAAGCTTGTGGATAGTGATAAAGCAGTTCTAGAGATGTTTAAGTGCTATGATGAATTTGGTGTCTTTCTGCTCTATGTAGTTTCCCCTGAAATGATAGATGCAGAGGCTTTAAATGAGCTCACTGAAGATGGTTGTTTATATGGGGAGCAACTAAAGGAAAATATCAACAATTCTAAGAGGCAAGTGCAGAAAAATATCACTGAAGATGAGGCTCAAAAAGATGTAGATGGACAGGGGAAGCAAGTGAAGCAGAATGCAAATGTAGTTGGTGATAGTGAGAAGGGAATCAGTGAGCCTCATGATGAAAATGTAAGTGAAGCGGTTGAAGAAAACAAGGCTCATGCAAAAGAAGTGTTGAAGATGGATCAGAAAATAATAGTTCATTTGATAAATGGAGCAACTTTTGAACAATGCTAAGAAGCAAGTGCAGAAAAATATCACTGAAGATGAGGCTCAAAAAGATGTAGATGGACAGGGGAAGCAAGTGAAGCAGAATACAAATGTAGTTGGTGATAGTGAGTAGGGAATCAGTGAGCCTCATGATGGAAATGTAAGTGGAGGGGTTGAAGAAAACAAGGCTCATGTTGAAGAAGATGTTGAAGATGGATCAGAAAGTGATTGTTCATTTGATGAATGGAGCAACTTTGGTGATAGTGATGAGGATAGTATTAATGATAGTGATTTCTGCATTAATACCCGCAATGTAGAGGAGGAAGATGGTACTCATGGGATAGGTCAGGGATGTTCCACTACTTCTGAACCAAAACATGTTGGTGATAATGAGAAAGGAGCAAAAAATGTTGAAGACAATGATCAAAGTTCAGAGTATCAGCCTAGTGAGGATCTTGATAGCATGTCTTCATCAGATGAAGATGGTCCTTCATGGCCAAAGTACCCTGTGTACAACAAAAGAGATCTGGAGAGAACAGAGCTTAAATTGGGTATGAAATTTGCATTAGCTTCAAAGTTTAGAACAGTGCTAAGGCATCATGTAATATCAAGTGGATATGGCTTCAATTTTGTGAAGAATGATGGTGATAGAGTTACTGTGAAGTGCAAGAAAGATACTATTGCTCAGAAAAGATGTGAATGGAGGGTTCATGCATCTTGGAATGAATATGAGGAATGTTTCTAAATCAAGTCTTTGCAACCTGAGCATAAGTGTGGTAGGCAATTCATAAACCACCAAGCTACTTCATCCTGGATTGCACATAAATACTTGGAGTAATTGAGATGTGATCCAAAATGAGGGACATTAGCAATGAAGAAGGCAATGAGGAGGGATTTGTGCATTGATGTCTTTAAAAGCCAAATATACAGAGCTAAGAGAAAAGCAAAGGAGGCTATAATGGGATCTCATAAAGAGCAGTTTATGAAGTTGTGGGATTATTGCAATATCATCAGGGTGAGAAATCCAGGAAGCCTTGCTTTCTTACATGTGGAGAGCCTCATCCAGAGTTAGCCCCTGTGTTTTAGCGGATCTTTGTATCATATGATGCTCAAATTAAGGGATTAAAGAAAGGATGTAGACCTATCATTGTGATAGATGGTTGTTTTCTGAAGGGATCATTTGGTGGACAGCTTATTAGTGCTATTGGTAGAGATGGAAATAATTAGATGTTTCCAATTGCAGTGGCTGTTGTAGAAGCAGAACTAAAGGATTCATGGAATTGGTTTTTAACAAATTTGCTACAAGCTATCGGACCAGCGGAGGCTCATGGGTGGACTTTCATATCTGATAGACAAAAGGTAAGAAGTTTCATTCAATACAATAATGAAATAATTTTGAACATAATGAATTAACTGTAATCTATTAACTTTTATTTACTTTTGTACTTAAATGTCTCAGGGTCTGGTGGAGGTTTTTGATGCCCTACTTCCAGGAGTAGACCATAGGTTTTGTGTGCAGCATATGTACAATAAGGGCTCGTTTGGTTCAAGGGTGGAATTAGAATGGATAATGGAATGAGAATGAATTGGAATGGTAATTGGAATGGCCCACTCCCCCAAAATGTTGGTTTATTTGTGGATTGGAAATTGGAATGAGTTATTCACATTTCATTATTTGGTTCGTATAAACAAAAAAAATTATAGGATACTATAATACTAATTTTACTCTTAAATATAAATTTATATTATTTAAATTTATGAAAATATAATATTATTTTTTAATAAGTTTCCAAAAAAAATATCAAATTTATTTTTAAAACCTTTTATTGATGTGGGTTAGGGAAAGGGTTTTGAGAGAGGATAGTTTTTTTTTTTTTTTTTTATGAGAAAGGGGTGAAGAGAAGGAGGGTGAGATGGTCACATGGGCTTCGAGAACTTAGTGGGCTTCCGGAATGAAATCTCAATCCGGGCTAGAAGACCGGAATCAAGTTGAAGGCTAATGGGTCATTCCCATTCCAGTCCGAAATAGGAATCCCAAACCGATTCATGCGAACCAAACAAAATTAATCGGATTTGATCAAACCGATTCTATTCCATACCCAAAATGAATGAACCAAACAAGCCCTAATTTCAAAGAACAGTTTAAGGCAAAGTATTGAAAGATCTGCTTTGGGAGGCAGCTACATCATACACTATGCAAGATTGGAAAAAGAGTATGCAAAAAATGAAGAATGCAAATCTTGCTGCTTATGATTGGCTCATGAAAGTGCCACAAAAAATGTGGACAAGATCTTATTTCAGTCCGAATATTAAATATGATCTGCTTTGCAATAATATATAAGAGGCATGAAACTGGGCAATACTAGATGCAAGGGAGTTACCAATCATTGATCTAATGGAGAAGATTAGAAGGCAGATAATGACAAGGTTTCAAGAGAAAAGACAATATATGGAAAGACAACCTGGTATTCTATGCCCTAAAGTGCAAGCAAAGTTGGAAGAAATAAAAGAAAAGGCTAGACATTGTGAGCCATTATGGGCTAACGAAACTATTTTCGAAGTTAATTGCAATGGAAAGCAATACACTATGAACCTAGCAGCAACATCTTGTGAATGTAGGCAGTGGGATGTCACTGGGGTTCCATGTAAGCATGTTGTCTCTGCAATATTCAAGCAAAAGTTGGAACCGGAGGAGTTTGTTCACAAGTACTTTCTAGAGGAGACCTATATAAGAACATATAGCCAAATGATCATGCCTCTACCTGATTCATCAATGTGGCCTAAAGTTGGGATTGAGCCTATAATGCCACTTCCATATAGAAGACAACTAGGTAGACCTAAAAAAGTGAGAAAGAGGGCGGTTGATGAGCCCAAGAAAGGTACAATTAGTACAGAAGGTAAGAAGTATAGATATAAGAAGTGTAAAGAGTTCAGACACAACACTCGATCTTGCACTAAGACTGTATGTAGAGAGGAAATAGTTGGTGAGGGAACAAGTAAAAGCAAGGGAGGGAGACCACCAGTGAATCGAGGAGGGAGACCACCAGTGAATCAAAGAGGAAGATCACTACTTGGGAGAGGTGGAAGAGCACCAGTAACTTCAGGAAAAAGCAATGCTTCTGCCATGAGAGGAGGTATACCAATTGGGAGAAGAGGAAGATCAATGGGTAGAGCTGGAAGGCATTAACTGGGAGAGGCAGGGGGTCTATGCAAGAGTTTAGAGCAGATCAGCACATACCATCCTCCAATACATCTGCTGCAGCTGCAAGAAGTGTATTTGCTCGAGCAAGGAGTGAAGCACTGAGAAGCTCTTATAGGCCAGTAAACTTCTAACCATAGTATATGTTACTAGTTGATAATCAAGCTTTCTTATATACTTAACAACAAAAGAAAGATGATAGAGAAGCGGAAAGGATTACAATTCCTCCCTTAGATCCTTCAACCGAGGCCTCAACATCGGTTCCTCTATCGATGCCTGAAACAGAGGACCCATTGTCTGCTTCTCTCCATAATCTACTGGTTTCGAGTCCTAACTCTAATGAAAGAGGAAGACCTATCCGCCGTCATATCGGCAGACACTCAACAAAAACTAGATGAGTGTTTAAGGTTGTATAGTCATGGCCTCCTTTCTTTGGCTCGAAACACAGAGCAGTTCGATCGGTTTGGAGCATTCTTGCTTGACTTTGCCGATCAGCCAGATCTTCCTTTCGCGGGTAAATGTTTTGCAGAAACTCTATCATCCCAACTCCTATCTTTTTTATCTCGGCAACAGAGTCTTTCTGCCGAATTTCTATCTCTGGATCATCACTTCAATCAGGTCAACCACTTCAAAATGAGAATTCCTGAGGTGACGTCTCCGATTACTGACCTGAGTCGAGAAGATCAAACTTTAGAGAATCAAGAGTCAGCCCTTTGGCAGCGGATCTCCACTTTGAAAGAGGAACTAGCTGCAGTCGAATTGGCCTTGGTCTGTACTTCTGAGCGACGGACTCTCTTGCAAGACCAGCTGAATGAAAGCAGCCGATGCCGCACAAGCACACCTAGAAACCGAGTGGAATCAACTCAGAGACTTATTATCTTGATTCCAATTTACTGTTTTAATTCGGCTACTGATTGTAATATTCTAATGCTTCTGACTCTGACTTTGCTCATTTTCCCACATGGATGAGTAATATTTCTTCAAATATTTTCCATTAACTGGTTTGTCATGCTCTGATCCGTCTGTGTTCCTTATGTAATATGCATTACCCCTTGTGATTTTGCTGACCTGAAATGGTCCTTTCCAATTTGGAGATCATTTTTCATATATTCGGTCCTTCCGACCGATTGGAAATATTAATCTTAGCACTAAATCCCCAACAGCAAAGGATTTAGCCTTAACTCTTATATTATACACGCTGCGTACTCGGCTCTGATAAGCTTGTAAATGATCAAATGTTATTAACTGAGTCTCATTCATCTCTTCTAATCTTTCATTCATCAAAATCTTATATTCATCTGCCGATAACTCCTTCTGTTTTTCCACTCGTAATGAAGGAACTGTTATTTTGGCTGGAACCACAGCCTTATGGCCGTATACTAACTGAAACGGCGTCATCCCTGTTGTCGTCTTCACTGTAGTTCGACATGCCCATAATATTTCGGAAAGCTTCTCATTCTATTTCCTCGGATGCTTTCCAACATGTCACTTCATAAGATTGATGATCACCTTGTTTGTCACCTCAGCCTGCCCATTGGCTTAAGCATAATAAGGTAATGAATGAAGTAACTTGATATTCCTTGTCGCAATGAACCCAGTAAACTGTTCTCCAGTAAATATTGTTCCTTGATCGTTTGTAATCATCTCGAGAATCCCAAAACGATGAATTATAAAATCTTCCACAAAATCTATAATCTCTTTCTGAGTGACCAACCTAGAAGGCTTGACTTCTACCTATTCGGTGAAGTAATCTACGGCCACTATCAGAAACTTATGACCAGCCGATGAATTCGGCTGAATTTCTCCAATTAGATTCATAGCCCAACCTCGGAATGGCCAAGGTTTAATTATTGTATACATCTTGAAAGCAGAGACTCTTTGCACAGAGCCATGGAATTGACAATCCTGACATCCTTTGGCATATTTTATGCAATCTTGATGTATAGTTGACCAGTAATATCCCAAATGCCGAATTGTCCATCTCAATCTTTTTCGCGCTAGATGGGCCCCACACAAGCCTTCATGGGTTTCTCCCATAACCAACAAGGCTTCCTCAGGCTTAGCATTTCAACAATATTTCTTCGGCCATTCTCTTATAGAGTTGTCCATTTAATAAACAATAGCCGAGTGCCCTTTTTCGAATATGATATTCGACTCGCTTATTAGAGTCTTCTAAATATTCGATTAAAGGTTTTCTCCAGTCTTCATGGACTTCTACAAGAGCAATCATTGTCGGCTCTCGTACATGAACCGATGGTAGTAACCTTGGTTCTATTTTCACTTGATCTTGCCTCGGCTCTTTATACCCTGAAGCTGATTGGGCTAACTCATTAGCCTGTTCATTCTCCTCTCTTGTTAGGTGTACAAACTCAACTTCCCCGAAACTGTAGAGTAATTCTATTATTTTTCTCAAGTAATTCTGTAAATTTTGATTTTCACATCGGTATTCCCCATTTACCTGCTTGATCACTAATTGTAAATTCTCGATGACTTTGAGTGAGCAAACATCTAATTCTTGTAAAATTTCAAGGCCAATTATTAAAGCCTTATACTCGGCTTGGTTGTTAGAGCAGCCGAAATCCAACTCGATAGCGAACCGATGAATATATCCTTCAGGAGACTGTATAACCACCTGTCACGCCCCGGGACCCAGCGGAAGCCCGCCCGGCGCGTGCCCAGACCCGCCATACATCTAAAACGTATAAGGCGTCTAAAAACAACGATAATAAAAGCAATAATACAAGACATCTAGGAGTATCAGAGCATAATAAATGTCTAAATGCTACAACAAGGGATAAGGATAAAACTGTAAATCCACTAAATNCGACCCTCCACCAAGTGTGGAAAAGTTCGGAATACAAATCGAACACTCGAACCTCGCAATTTGCAACGGTCCAGTGTGCTACACCACCCCAGCTCCTGCGGATTCGGCTGCTTTCGACCCATTAAAATAAATTATCCAAGGCTAGCAGCCGACTAGATTCTACTTCGACTCCTCGATCTCAACGCATGGATGATCAGCCAAGAAATCGGCTATTGCTTGCCCCTTGACAGCTTTTGCAGGGACATAATTAAGAGAAAATTCAGACAAGGCTAGCATCTATCGTCCAATTCGACCTCTTAATGCAGGCTTAGATAACATATAGTTTACCAAGTCAGTCTTACAGATCACTGACGCTTTTGTCGGTGAAATATAAAACCTCAATTTTGTACAGGCATAATATAATGCTAGACACAAATTTTCAATTGCCGAATAACATTTTTCAGCATCCAACAAGCGTCTGCTAAGGTAATAAATGGCTTGTTTTTCTTTTTCTTGATTTTCTTGTGCCAATAAACAACCTAAATTTTCTTCTACAGCCGATATGTACAACTTCATCGACTGTCCTTGCTTAGGAGGCATGAGGACTGGAGGATTTGCTAAATATCTTTTTATATTTTCAAATGCTCCTTACTGTTCCTCTGTCCAACTAAATTCTTCCTGATTTTTAAGCCAAAACAATGGCGTAAAAACTCCTATTCTACCGGCCAAGTTGGATATAAAGCGCCGCAAATAATTAATTTTTCCTAATAAGCTTTGTAATTCCTTTTTTTTTTTTTAGTGGCAGCAATTCTAGTATAGCTTTAGCTTTGTTTTTATCAATTTCAATCCCTCTTTTATGTCCTAGGAATCCGAGGAAATTTTTCGCCGACTCTCCAAAAGCACACTTTAAAGGGTTCATTTTCAAATTATATCAGCTATTGGCATTGGATATTCGTCTTTGGGTGTAGCCATATTCAAGTTCTTAAAATCAATGCAAACCCTAAGTTTGCCATTTTTCTTCTGTACTGGAATTATATTAGATACCCAATCAACATAACAGGTCGCTCTAATAAAGCCGGCCTTTAACAAGTTTTCAATTTCATTCTTAATCTGAAGTATAATTCTCGGCTTAAATTTACGAGCCGGTTATTTGTAAGGCTTATATCCTTTTTTAATAGGAAGCCTATGCTCTACAATTTCTCAACTCAAACCCAGCATTTCTTCATAATTCCAGGCGAAGCAGTCCTTGTATTCCGTCAGCAACTTTTTAAGCTTCTTCTGCTGTTGAGCAGAAAGTCTGGCGCTAATATAGGTCGGCCGCTTATCTTTGTCAGATCCCAAATTTATCTCTACTAACAAATCTTAGGTCTCCAGCTTCTTATTGTCGGCCTTAATAGGTAACTCATCCATAGGTTCTTTTGTCTTCTTATAAGCTTCTGAGCCGTTCTTATTCTTAGACTCGATTGCTCTTTGAGTCAGATTGTTTTTACTCGGCTCGGCTATCATCTCTATCGGTTCATTGGATACTTTCTTATCGGCCCTCATGGCCAATTCTGTGAACAGGTTATTTTCGGCCGACTTGGCCGTTTTGATGTGTGCCACTTCATCGACCTAATCAGCCGATTTACTCCAATAGCCGACCTCCTTGGTCGGCTTATCCAGCCGAAGCTTTTCTAAAGCTTCGGTTCCTGATTCTTGATGTTCCATTTCAACCAGTTTGGTGGCTCTTCGGCTGCCACCATTGCTCCTTCGTCTTTCGTAAGTATTAATTGAACTCCTTCCTCAGTCACTCGTACAAAGTAGATTTGATCTGGATCTGTATCGGCCCAGTTGATATGGCCGATCCCCTCTGAATTAATATCCATCATTTGAGGCCGTCCCTCAGCCCGAATCTCCTCCACTTTGTCTCCTATCCACTAAAATAATTTTTCGTGGAGCGTCGAGGGTACACATTCATTCGCGTGAATTCAGTCACGCCCGAGTAATAAATTATAGTGGCTATCTGCATCCACCACAAAAAAGGTGTTCGTAAAGTTTTATATCCTACCGTGAGTTCGGTTGTAAGCACTCTTTTGGCTTGTTGACCGCTGCCAGTGAAGTCGGTCATGATTGTGTCGGTAGGCTTCAGTTCATCTTCACTTTTGCCCAATTTCTTAAAGAAAAATGTGGGCATAACATTAACCATTGCTCCGCCATCCACCATCACTCGGCCTACTGGCCGACCTTCTATCAAAGCCCTTATGAACAAGGGCCTCACAAACCTTGTCTACATGATCAATGGCTTTTCAAAAACCACCGAATCAACCGGCTTGGCATCGTCCAACTGAAGTTGAGGCACCGTGAGCTCGTCTTCCTCATATATCGCTTCCTCGTATTCGACAGACTCCACATTAAATGACTAAGGTAGAGTATATACCATGTTTACATCGGCCGGACTTTCATCAGCCGATTTTTCTTGTATCTTTTGCTTCTTTTCTTCTGATTCCCTTACCGTCTCTGCTGAGGAATCACATTCCATATGCGCCTCTCTTTCCTTAGGAGGCAATCTATCACACTTAATTATGGTCTCCAACGAGGCTATTTTCTCCTCCAACTCTTTTCGAGTGACTTTCTTTTCTGGTTCGGCCGGGAGTGGCCGTTCTATTTTGGACTTTAACCAAGGGACAGGCGCCGAACCACCTGCCTCGTGATCATTCTTTATTGGCTGAAAAGGATGTTGTTGCTCATTAGGTCATCTCCATACGTTCAACCTTATCCCTTTATGTCACGCCCCGGGACCCAGCGGAAGCCCGCTCGGCGTGTGCCCAGACCCGCCATATGTCTAAAACATATAAGGCGTCTATCACGAAATGATAAATAAAGCAACACATAAAAGAAGATCTAGAGATATCAGAGCATAAAACAACATCTAGATTCTATGAAAGGAAACAAGTAAGGGAGCTATCAACCATCTATAAGTAAACCGAAAGGTAGTACAAAAAGAAATCCCAAATACAAGGACTAAGAATAATACAATGGTGGTCTCTATACATTGTAACAAAACTCTCTCTCACCAAAAACACAAAAAGAGAGTAGACCACCTAGGAGCAAAAACAAGCTCCGCACTAACTAGCTATGCGACCCCCTTGCCGCGATCCCGTGCCTCCGCCGGTGCTAAAGGCTCTGAAATAAAACATAAAACAGAGGGCATGAGAACTATTAAATAATAGTTCCTAATGGGCAATTACTGACTTCAGTGAAAAGCGCCACTAGGCCAGAAACTAAGCAAGTAAGTAGAAGCGAGTAATAACCAAAATGAACAGCAAGTAAATAAACATGAATGCTTGCTATAACATGATGTCTCTACTTAGCATGATTTGCACAAGTAAGAAAGCTATGCTAACACGAATAAGCATGAGTATGCAACCAACATAATGTCCACAACGGAAATAGTAAGATGTCATTGTTTACTATTCTAGTTCAAGTCTACTTGGCATATCAACTACATATAGTTCCAATCTTGTAAGACCCGCCCGAAGGCTGTCTGGCCTGAAGACCTACCCGTAGGCTGTTTGGCCTGTGCCGTGCCTAATAGCCCCGTGGTAGTCAACATCCCCACTTTAGGAATGAGCCTTGCCCACGGCAATCAACTTCGGCGCCCAATCCTGCACGGCGAGTATGTATCGCGATGGCTATCTCCGGAGTGCCGGCTTGTAGGGAGCGACCCTCACAAGCATGTGCGAATGAGCACAAGCGCAAGTAAGCACATAAGTCTGTCTCAAGTCTCAAGTCCTCATGTCTAAAAATATAATATATGTCTCAATGGCCTATCACTATGTCATCATGTCTAAAACATGAAATATAGTAGATGTCACAATGGCCTATCACTATGTTTCTATGTTGCAGTTTCACAGTTTACTAAGTCGGTGCCCCTTTATGGCACTTTTGTTCACCAAGTCCAAGCATGAGTGTAGTATTCAAGAATACATAAATAGAGTCATTTTCGTCATACGAGACATGTTTCCAATACCCAAGAAGAATGCTACTCACCTGCATGATTAATCCACATAAGGCTCTACTATAGAGAAATGAATTTTCATAATACATAACGCATACATTTTAAGCATTCTAAAATTCACATAAATTCTATCTAGCATCGATATGCATGCGATGCGATGAAACAAAAACATTTAACAACTTAGGAGAAGTTTTCTCCTATTCCAATGAAGCCAAACCCACCGTGACTTCACGAAACCCTTCGTTTGCTCCGACGAAGGTGTCTACCACTCTCTTAGTACCCTAAAGGTAATAAAAGGAGGGATACATGAATGTTACGAACAATCCTAGGTTTGAACATTAAACAACTCAAGCAAAAGGAAAAAAACTCACCGAAAATGGTGAAAATGTCTCTTAATCTCCCAAAGAGAGCAAGAATCCTTCAAAACCAACCTAAAGGAAGGTTCTAAGTCAATCAATTAAGATCAAAAAGGCTCAACTCAAAAATCTCCAATTCTAACCCTAAATCTCAAATCTAGAGTTTCACCTAGTTTAAAGCATCAAAACTAGAATTTAGGGGAAAGAAACATGCTACCAACCTCTTAGAAGCTTCATACCAAGCCTAGAGTCCTCTAGGGTTGAGTACAATCCCTTCCACAAGTTCCAAACACCAAGCCAAGGCTTCTCCAATGGTGGAAATGGCACCAAGAAAGAGAAGAAAGCAAAAAAGAAGAGTTTAATCTTCAAAAATCCCAATAAATTAAAAGAAGATGGAATGAATGAAGTAGAGGGTCCCCTTACCTTCTCTCTTGTTGTTCCAAGCTCAGGGGGAGGTCCAAGGGGCGTGGGGTTACATATAGATAGGCCACAATGCAAAAACACCCCTGCAATTCCAACAGTTCAGAAACTGCCAAAGTGTACCAGTACACGGGAATGTGTACCGGTACAAATCCTACGAAAATACAAACCCGAGCCTCGGGTTTGCGATTCACCACACGTGTACCGGTACAACCATCAAAGTGTACCGGTACAAATCCTGTACTGGTACAGCCAGCGACCTGTCATCGGTAACACAGTATGCAGAGTGCAATTCGAGGGCAGCCCAAGTTCTTCACTTTGGAGACTTTGGCGCTAGGTCTAAAGCCTCGATTCTCGGGATATGAACCATAGGTCAGAACAAGGTCAATGACCCTCCAGAAACTGTGGAAAGGCTCCGAACACAGATCAAACACTCGAACCTCGCAATTTGCATAGGTCCAGTGTGTTACACTTTAGCCTCCTCATAGTATTGTCTTGCTTCGGCTTGTAATCTTTGCTGCCGGCACTTCTGAATTTTTGTGAGCATCGGCCCATGCCATTTGGCCGAGGTTTCTGTCTTATGCCTTTGATCAATTGGCACATTTGCCAATACCTTTACTGTCCTGTGATGATTTCTCAGGATCTCTCTTCTTTTCCAAGGTCTTGGCCAAGGCTGTATGCCGAGTTCGTTAACCAACCTTCGACTGAAAAATTCTATGTCCTTCTCGGTCATTCTTTCAAATTCAGGTTTAGGTCTTGGCCTGGCCTAGTACTGCCAATTTGGCCGATATCCAGGAAATCTTTGTTTAGAGCTAAATGGTTTTTCAGGATAGCTCCATTGGCTAGTGCGCTCTTCTTTTCAACTGTTGTAGTAGTCGTTCAAGACCTTTTGCATTAATAGGTCTCTTTTATCTTTCACCGAATCAACTTCTTGCTCGGATTCATTGGAGGTTTCCTCCGAGTCTTACCCCGACTTGTTCTCTGCCTCGGGAATTTCCTCCCATTCTTCGGGAAACGCCATGAACTCTCTCCACTCATTGTGCGATTTCTTTTCATGAATGATCGCTTCCCAATCTCTCCTGGTATTTCGGCCTTGCACCTTATGCAAAGCCGTAGTGTCCTCTTAGTATAGGCAATGTCCTCATCAGCCTTCCTGTCCGTGGGTTCTTTCTCTTTAATGTCCACCATATTGACCTGCGAAGGAAACAGATTTTTGTTAATTTCCATATTTTTGTTCTCCTGGTCGGCAAATATGAGCCGACCTTCATTTATTTCCTTTTGAATCTGCTTTTGAAAGCAGTACACTCATTTGTTCTATGGCTCCATGAATGGTGCCATTTACAATATCTTCTTCTTTTCAATTCTTCCCCAGAAGGTATAGTTTGACCTCCTGAAGCTGAATCCGACCGTCTTTTAACAACCGATCAAAAATTAGATCGGTCTTTGACACATCAAAGGAATAGGTATATGCCGCCACTCATGCTTTCGCCTCACTAGATTTAGCAAGTTTTAATACAGCATACTTATATAGCTGACGATTTTTTACCATTTCAGCAACATATATTTCGGCTTTATCAGCCGAGTCCTCTGTTTCTTCAGACATGTCCGACTCATCTTGAGCCGAAGATTCCTCGAGGAAAGAAACATTTTTCTCTTTTTCCTTTACTCCAATCTTTATTTCGGCTCCATCTAGGCCGATCTTCGTTATTTTCTTTTCTGAATTGCTCATAGTAGGCAACCTGAACTCCCAAATCGAAAAGATTGAAAAAATACATGTGTAGTACACTAAACTTTAGCAAATTGCGAAGTTCGAGTGTTAGAATAGTAATTGGAACTATTCTATATCTTTTGAGGGGTTGTCGAGAGGTTTTCGGCATGTTACTTGAGTGATTAAGTGGCCGAAAGAGCGAAAGTGCATTGAAGTTGCGAAATGCTGAATTTTGCACTAAGTATCGGTACCCCTATGCCCGAGTACCGGTACCTAATGCAGCAGCTGCGTGGCTGAGGCTGTTTTGCTCATTTCACTCTTGAGCTTATCTTTTAAATTCCCAACTCGACCCCTGCAGCTGTTTAAGGGGTGCTGGAGCTCAGAGAACAGGGTTTGAGCCTGTCCCTCTTTCTCTCTATAGTTTTTTCCATTTTGAAGTGGAAAACTAGTGTTTTGAGCTTGTTCTCTTCTCCTTTCTTGTTGCTAGCTGATTTGGAGGGCTTTGGAGCTGTTATAGAAAGGTAGAGAGAGGAGTTTTGGAGGTTTTTCGCAGCCCTAACACAGCAAGTAGCTGAGTTGAAGCTTGATGAGGTGAGCTATTCAACTTCTCTCTAGTTTGATGCTATAGTAGTGAAGTTGAGTTTGTTCTTTGCTCTTTGCTCCCAGCTGGTTTGGGGAAGTTTGTAGCAGCTGTAGAAGAGAGGTTTTGCTGTGGTTCTTCAACCCAAATCCAAGGAAAAGCTGAATTGAAGCTTTGGAAGGTGATTAGCTAACTACTCTCTCTACTTTGATGCTATAGTAATGGTATTGGTGATAGTAGTAGTGGTGCTTTTGCTGTTTGCTCACAGCAGGTTTTGGAAACCCTTTGGGCTGAGAATTGTGATTTTTGCAGGTTAGATTCGGTACGCTCTAACCTGATTTGAGGTGGAGGTTTAACTTTGGTTTAATCCTAGGTGAGATTTTTGCCCAAACTAGATGCTTCTGTGAGATTTATGTGGAAGTTGAAGTTAAGTTCCTAGCTGATTTTAGAATGATTCCTAAGGTGCTTGGAGGCTTCGAATTACCTTCGTTTGCGGAATCGACGAGAGTGGACAGCGATTTGGTGGGTTTGACCTCACCGAAATGGGTGAATTCTCCCTATGTTCTTATTCTTGGCATTGAGCTAGAATTATGCATATGTTTCACTAACGGCATCATAAGCGAATTGTCGGATGTATTAGTAATCCTTACATCATACAGCAAGATATACTCTATATGGTAGAGAGCTAAAGAGGTTAAATTCCTTGCATGATAACCAATCTTATTGTGTAAACAAGTTATGAATGAACTTACTATGCTTAGATTAGCAAGAGTGGCATGTTGTCATTATAATCGAGTGATTAATGTATAAGCATAGAACATATGAAATATGTTCCAAAGAATGGTTAGCATACTTGCTTAGACAAGTTGAATTTAGTATAGCATGGATAAAACTAGCATGAATTTCATGTTACTAGCTATGATCTAGTTGATAACTAGCATTTGATCTTGTACTTAGATTCCAACCTATAAGTCAGTAGAGGACATTCCATGTTTGAGACATGACGTTTGAGAATCTTATACTATGGATCATGCTTGCTTGTCATTGTGCTCATTTGCACATGTTTGTGAGGGTCGCTCCCCACAAGCCGGCACTTCGGAGTTGGCCTATGCGACATCGTGCTCGCCTGTGTGGGATTGGGTGCCGAAGTGGATTGCCGTGGGGAGTGTATACTACCACAGGGTCATTAGGCGCGGCGCAAGCCGGACTACCTTGTAGGTCCTTATGAATTGAACAAGATACTAAATTGTATTGCTATAATGGTCACTACTAAATAGTAGGCATTTATTAGATTATATAGCATGCTTACTTGTGTAAAGTAATTACTTTACCTGTTGCGTAATAGTTGTTGCATAGAAAACATAGTTGCTTATTATCCTTGTTATTCCTATCATGTGGTATCATGAACCTAGTGGTGTAATTCGCTGAGGTCGGCGGCTTACCCACTGGAAACTATTGACTAATAGTTCTCACGCCCTCTTTGTTGTTGTTTTATTTACAGAGCCATCCACTGCGGGAGAGGCTAGGGATCGCGGCTGTGAGGAAGTGAATTCTCGAAATACGAGAGTTAGACTTCGTGCAAAATCGACCAAGGGTCGTGTTGATGATCTTTGGAAAAGCCAAAGATATTAAAATCACCAAAAGTGTATTGAAAACGAGTCCACGGGAGCAAATAGTGCAAAATCTGCACTGGAGCAAAATTGCTCTCGGGGACCGATCCTTGGCAGGGAGGGACCGGTCCCATCGGCTGGTGTTGCGGGGTTGCTTGATGCAATCGGTCCCTGGCAGGGAGGCACCGGTCCCCGAACGCGAACCCAGCGAGAAAGCCAGAAATTTGGCTAAGTCCCGAAAATCCTGCTCTCGGAAACCGGTCTCTTAGGAAGGAACCGGTCTCCCGAGGACCGGTCTCTCTGGGAGAGACCGGTACCCGAACGCGTGACCCGAGCTGAAGCTCTCGGGGACCGGTCCCAAGTCGGGGAGACCGGTCCCTCCGTGCGCAGACAGCCCAGTGAGGGCAGTGCAAAGAGGCAAAAGTTGAGGGGGCCAGCTGGATATTATTACAATATGAGAGCTTGTGGTCCCTCTCTCCCTCTCACTCTCTCATTCTACTCCCTCTCTCTCTCTCACACTCTCTTGCTCTCTCTATCTAGAAGAGAAGAAGAAAAAGAAGAAGAAGAAGAAAAGAGAAGGAAAAGAAGGAAGAAAAGGAAGGAGAAGAAGAGGGAGATCAAGAAAAAGAAGGCTTTGGACTTCTTCCTCTTCCTCTCTTCTCTCTTCTAAGCTAACCTAGAGGTAAGCTTCTAACCCTAGCTTGTGAAATTTGGAGTTTTTGGGTTTTAGCTCTTTGGATGGGATCAAATGGATCCCTAGCACCATGAATGGTAAGATTGGAGCTAGAATCTAGGGTTTTGAGATGGGTTTAGCTTGATGCTAACCCTAGGGCACCAAAATGGGATTTTTGGAAAAGTAGAGGATTGATCTCATTTGACCCTCCTCTAACCTAATTGGTAGGTGCCAAAATGCTGGTGCGAAGTCGGATTTCGTATTCGTCAAGTGGGTCAAGAGCTATCGGCAAAACAAGGCCGATTTAGCGTTATTTTGGATCAAGAAGACCAAGACTTCGTCGCAACGTCCGTTGGAGGGCATTTCTAGAGCCTTCATACCCTCAAGAGGTGGGGGGTGTCATCCCGAAGCATCCGGGTTTCTTTTTATGTCTAAGTTAATTATATTGATTATATTGTGCTATAGGAATAGTAGTTGTACATTCCATTTCCTTGCATGCTCTCTTGGTAGTGTAGCAGGGTGAGCTTGACACGTGGACTAAGATAGCATGAGGATTGGGTCTTGTGACATAGAATCCTATAGCGGCATAAAGATCCGAACTTGGACATAGCCTAGTAGAGTGGTATTGAACTAGTGTAGTAGAAACACTAAACTTGAACGAATGGCATGTCAACTAGTAGAAAATTTACTACAATGATCGAACGAGTGGCATCGAGTCTAGCGTAGTAAACATGACATGAACTTAGGGATAGTAGAAGTCCCCAACCTTGATTATATATCATGACTGTGCAGCAGAGGCACATTGACCCTAGTAGATAGGGTATCCTCTTGAGAGGATTGGATCATACTCACTAGTCTGTTTT